>NC_061109.1:40204585-40259585 GCF_015104395.2 Macrobrachium nipponense
ATCGTACCAAATCTCTTCAAATTATCGTATTTTGATTAATAATAGTTTATCGTAAAGAGGGTCAAATTACTGTACTCGTACAATAATTATCGTACGTCTGGGAACCCTGGTCCGCAGTCCGCACAAGTCGACAGAGGGAGAGAGAGAACGAGGCGCCAAAAGTGAGAGGCAGTGGGAGAGGAGTTACACCAACGCTCCCGCCTCGTCCGAAGGCGATCGTACATACTTGAAAGAATTCCTATATGAAACTAAGTTAGAAATCTCTGAAGCTAGAATATCTAACTCGGCGAGAACTGTAGATACTACAGACAGTGTAGACTTGAAAGAGAAACATTAATCGAGGCAGTAGTAAGAGACTTGCTGATAGCCGAAGAGGAAGCACGCAAAGAACAAACACAAGCATTACGAAGAAAAAGGAATATGCTAGCATACAAGAATTTAGAATAACCAAAACATGAGAGATAAACAGTCGACCGAGTTGACATATCTAAACCCGCAAAACTCGCTACAGATACATTATCATCTCAATAAAATGTCTACACCTATATCATATATTAATAAGCTTATGCATGCTAACACCTCAAACTAGGTGTTGAAGACGACAGAATGCGCCGACGGAGCGAGCATTAATGCTTACCGAAACGGTCCTTATGTGAACTCTTTAACGGTCCTTTGGCGAACGCTTTAAACGAGATTCAGACCATGAAAAGGGCGAAGTAGGTATTGGAGGGCACAGAATCCCATCGTCCAGAGAACCGACTCGGTTCCCTGGCAGCGGACGTTTCCAACTGTCGCAGGGCAGTCCTAGGCTCGGGCTACATACAGACGAGGGCACCAACACCTTACTTCTAACAGGGAACACGAAAATGAGCACACACTGGAGGGTTTCGGAACGTTCCCGTCACGAACTAAGTTCAAATTTTATTAGAACTAAAAATAGGTTAATGTTTTAACTTCTTGTTACGCTTTTCCTGAACCGAATGGGGAGTAGAAGGCGGAGCTACAATGGAAGTCAATACTAGCCTACTAAAATGCCTAGTCTGAGTAGGGATAGCCTGACAGGTTTAAGCCCTGATCTAACTAATTGCTTTTGCAATCTATTAGTTCCAGTCTTCCCATATCTGACATATTCAGGCATAAATTCCTCAGAACAATTCCCTACATAATTCACATCTAGTAGTTCCAAAATCACACCCTGTATCCCTGCCAGTACAAAGGAATGTTGATAAACTTCCAATTTCACCATCCTGGTTACACCAAAACATTCCTACATTGCCTGATGTTATTGGTTTTACTTCCGGTGGAAGATATCCTAGGAAAATGAAATTACAGGTGTAAAACAGTTAAACTTCATAGAATACCAACAATCGCCTAGCCGCAATGGCGGCAAGGAGAATTCTGACAAGAGCTAAAACATTCGAAACATACCTGGTGGAGAACAGATAAACTAGACAGTCATCCGGGCCGCCATTCAATTTTTTTGTTTGAATGCAGACTCGCCTAATCGGCGGGGAGATATAGCTATATTTAACAGTAGGTAAGATTCATCTCAAATAATTATAATCACCCTAATTCAATGTAAAAGGGACCCAGCTACACCAACTTCAAAAATAAACAAGTTCTATGCACACATCCAGCTTGAAGTTCACCGATTAATTCCTTTTGTGCCAGACTTGGTTTGTTTAAAAAGTAACTTTTGCCCTAGCTCAGCCCTTAATAGTGTTTCAATCCTCAAATATTTTGTAATGTATTTACTATTGGGATGTGCCCAAGTATCGGTATCGGTGTGACACAGCTATTTTTTATGGTATCGGTATTGGTGAAATTCTGGCCGATAACAGCCGATACTTTTGTCAATATAGAAATTTAATATCCTTCTAGGCTTCCTAAAATGTAGATATTAACAAAGCCCACCAAATACAGTTTGGCATATATATTATTAATTTTCTGTAACTGTTTTCATTTCTAGGAAAATTATATTGAATATTATCTTTAATAAAACTGTAATTTCAACTTAGTTCAGATGGTCCAAGTCCAGTATGAGTTGGAACTTGCAAAGAGAATTGTGCTTTTTTTTTGGGGGGGTTGAATGTTTTGTTGATCTATACTGAGAAACAAACTCTGGTCCTTTCTTAATCTTATTTTTATTATGTACCAGTATCTCATTTTTCTTGGGATTCCAATAGAATCAATTTATATATTGTAATGAGGCAAAAGATAAACCCCTCCATTACCAGAATCTTTCACAATCTAAATAAATGTCTGTCAACTGTTTCTAGCCAATATATAAATAAAACTCAGAATAAAAGTATAAATTAGTGAATTCGAATAAGCACTATGTACCTAAATTGTTGTCTTCTAATGGTAGCCATAATATATGCCAAACTGTATCCAGCTAATAAAGGATTAAAATACTAATAGTTATACTTGATGTTATTTTTCAATATAACTTATGCCTTTGAAATTGTTTGTATAACCAAATTATATGACCTTTCAACTTCTGAAACTTTAATATACAATAACCAGAGAACAAGAATGATTTTAGTAACAATATATATTCTCCTAAATAACAGTGCAATGGAGGGAACAGGTATCAGTATCGGTATCAGCTTTAAATGTTGTATCGGTGCATCCATAATTTAGTATCCCAGTTTTTTTAGTATTTTTAGGTTAACATTCTTTGCATGTTCATTTATGAATGAATAATGAAATATAATTGCCAGAGCTTGGTACATGTATGGGACGAGAGTAATGACAGTCAAGTGCACTGAAACTGGATGCAAAACAGGAGTATAACAGTAGCAAGAGAATTAACAGGTGCAGAGGGTAAGCCACAGTTGCCCCATATTCAGGCTCTGTTTTCATATTTATCAACATCCAAAAAGTTCTAAACCATGTGAAATGACAGATTTTTTATTCAATTTGTATTTTTCATAACTAACAAACCTGAGGTCTTAAAATTAGGAGTTACTTCCTTACTGCCATTAAGAGAGGGCATGATTACTCTCTTTCTGTTTAAAGCCGGTCTAGTTTGCCTGATTTTTCTTTTCAGTCTTTTCTCTGGGTGTGCTCAGTGTGCGTGTGATCTTGTAGGTTTGTATGAGTTATGAGAGATCATGGAGTGTTTTGCCTCACCAACGAAGCTTTATTCAGGATCTTACAAGAAACAAAGGAAATTCCCTGGAGTGATTGGGTTTCCTTGCTTGAGATTTTTAACTTTGGTGTCTATGGTTCCTCACCCAACGCGCAGTAGGTGCAGAGAAAAATGATATAGTTATGATACAATAAAGTTTTATACATACTTACCTGGCAGATATATACATAGCTATTACTCCGTCGTCCGACAGAAATTCGAATTTCGCGGCACACGCGGCAGGTAGGTCAGGTGATCTCCCCCCTGCCGCTGGGTGGCGGGAATAGGAACCATACCCGTTTTCTAATTCATATTTTTTCTTCCAGCTGTCTCCTGAGGGGAGGCTGGGTGGGCCATTTAATTATATATATCTGCCAGGTAAGTATGTATAAAACTTTATTGTATCATAACAATATCATTTTTATACATTCAACTTACCTGTCAGATATATACCTAGCTGATTCACACCATTGGTAGAGGGTTAAAAGACAGCTATTACTGAATAGACAGGTAAACAACATACGTTGTAGGTAATAAATAAATAAAACCTTGGTTCCTATGTGTTTAGACGAAAGGGTCGACTTCCTAGCTATTGCTAGTAGTCTGCTTCGTCTCAAGAGCCTCAGCGAGGATGTGACCTATGGCTAAGAGTTCTTGTAGATCTGTCAATGGGGTCTTATCCACTTAGTACTTGACAGAATCTAGTGGTCATTTGTCAATGGGGTCTTATCCACTTACATGACAATACACCAATGCCTATTGGCATAATTTAAGGAGCACAACACCGATCCCGATCACCTGATCCTAACACGAGGGTTTGTGCTTAATTTGAAAAGAGCTATCCCAAACTCATTTCAAATAACCCCAGAAAATAATACACTTATGTTAAAATAAAAAAAAAATAAATGAAAATTTTAATTCACTAGTTAAGGATCAGTGTCGGCTCCCTATCCCAGCAACGCATCCGTGGACACGTATAACAAAGAGAGAAGGATCTCTCATAGGCCCACTTGATCTCCTTCGTGCAAAGAGAAGTCAACACAGAGTTGCATCTCCCGTTATTACAGCTAATATGACTCTCACGACATATTGTTATGGAAAGAACAAGAATTGTTAAAAGCTCGCACTTCAAGCGCTTTTAATTCTTAGCTGTTTGAAGGAATCATCAAGTTACTCAAGAAGTGCTTTAGAGATTCCACTGTTCCAAAGAAGACCAGGGCTTTCTTCGAAACAGATCTCTTCTGGATGAAGCCCAGAGCCTGGCTTGCGCCTGGCTGGTGCCTCGCTCCAGCCTGGCGCCTCGCGCCTGCCTGGCGCCTCACCCCTGCCTGGCGCCCCACTCGCGCCTGCCTTGGCCGCCTCGCCCCTGGCTGACGCCTGGCGCCTGGCTGGAGCCTCGTGCCTGCCTGGCGTCTCGCACCTGGTTGGCGCCTAGCGCCCGGCTGGCGCCTGGCTGGTGCTTCGCTTGCCTGGCGCCTGGCTGGCTCCTCGCGCCTGGCTGACTTCTCCCCACTTGCTGGAGATTCGAGCTTGTTAAGAGTCTCGATGAAAACTGGCGATGTCCACCTCGGACACTTTATTTGCCTGATTTATTCACCTCTAGCGCATCTGCGCCAGATTGGAGGCCTACTCCTTCTCCTCATCAGACAATGACAGTGTTTATTTGGACTGTCTTGCTCTGGCGTCTTTACGCCTGTTTGGCATTTGGCGCCTGATTGGCGCTACGTTGTCCGAAAGTCTGAACATCCACAATCGCTTATCAGGAGATGGAACAGGGTGGAAGAAATTCTTTCACTTTGAGCTTATGGCCTCTGCAACAAGGGAGGTAATTTTAGTCAGCTACATCCAGTAGACGATAGGAAATCTAATAGTCCGAGAGACCAGTCTTCCTTCGAGGAGGATCATACTTGATACTTCCGTTGCTAACAAGCACTCTTCCTACATGTTGATGAGTTCTCTCGTTGCAAAATCTTCCCTATCCTTGCATGAAGGCAGGGAAAGAGCCTGGAAGTCTAAGGAAACTCTGAGCTGAAATTGGGAGGATTCCCGATTTCTAGCTCTTTAAATATATCTCTTCAAACCTTCTGGGAAGTAGTTTTGAGCCCTCATCGTATTCCAAAGACTCTGTCAGCAAACGTTTAAACCTTATCTTTTTTGTAGATGACAACGTAAATACATTGCCTGGACAACGAATCCTTTATCTGAAAGCGTTGATCCAGGAATAAAAGGTTTTAGTTCTTTTGCCAAACATACCATGCTGGCAGGAACCCATTGCCGAGTCTTTCTAGAATTTGATTCCAGATTCCAAGCCCAAAATCTCACTCGTCCTTTTGGTCGATTAGTACCAAGAGAAACATTGATGAGGAGCAGTTCCATCTTGTCAGAACACGGAATCTGAGACCCAAATAGGATCCCATTGTAACGTAACTATAAGATCTCCTAGTCTTGTCGTATAGAGGTATTGTATAAGATCCCGGAAGATCTTAATGCTCTGCTATCTCCAATTCCCTTTATAGAGACAGGGTATAGTCTTTTACTGCGTTCTTTGATAGCAGATATATACAAAGGTAATTCTTCCCTCTGAAAGGGAAGAAAAAACCGCTATGTGGTTCACAGAGGTATCGGAAGAGGACAGTTTCCTCATTCCCTCTAGCACGATCTGCAGTAATTATATATCTTATCTATGACTACTGTCATTTACCTTGAAACATCCTCTCATTCATGTCCACTTCTGGTCAGTCTGCACGCAGACAGACTCAGAGTGGAGAGGATGTTAAGGTCCATTTAAAATAGATGCTGAAAGAATATTCAGACTGTCTTGGAAAAGACTTCCAAAACCTGCTGTGAGAAGAACGTGACCTCTGAGAATCCAACCTCTCTAAGTCTAAAATGAGGCATAACGTATTATCCTCTCTTTCTCTGACGCCCTTTGTCTTACATTCTGTAAAGAGTTTATATTTTAGGGGAAAAAAAAGACTAAATTTTATTCCCCTTTCTATAACATAAAGATGGCGTATATTGCTACCTCTCTCTTATATTCTTTCTTCCTGACCTCGTGCCTGGGCAACGAGAGAATGGAAAATTCTATCATCGTTATTCTGCAAAACAACAAATTATTATTATCCTATTCTCCTAATAATTGATCCAGGATCGAGGAGAATCATTCAAGATTCCTATCCTAGGACATCAGGCCGTAATGTACGGTTCAGATACTTGAAAGAGCCTCTCACCCAATACTGAGAGCTCCTACGAGTCTTTTCCAGTACCAAAACATTACAAGGTCTCCCTTGTTATATGTTTACATAGGAGTAGGATAATATAACATCCTGTTAATAACAATGAAAGAGGAGAAAGAGGAGCTGCATGGTTCAAGGGACTAGCCGAAACGTGCAATAAAAAAAGGGGTTGCCAAGGTCTTTCTAAAACCTGCACCCAGATTAACTTATGAGTCCGATATATTTTCTATCACTTGTCTCATAAGGTTGAGGATAGCGAGAGACCTCTAAAGATATCGGTTCTCTTCACTATGTAGTCTAGGGTCTATAAAGCAGAAGAACCCACTTATCCTGACACGTACTACGTTCGCCTGTGCGATATCTAGAATAATTGTCAGTAGAGGGTTGATCTGGCAAAGAAAGTTTCTCCCAAAACAACTCCTCTATGCCAGGAAAGAAGCGCTCACGACCACTATATTACCTGACATGAGAAGTCTGTTCTTGTTAGAGACTTCAGCAATTTCAGTTAATCCTGACAAGGGCCACGGCCGCCTGTGCGACAACTTGTGTCCCTGTCAGGAAAAAACTGATCTTGTGTCAGTTCTCAAAGAGGAAACTCTTGGAAAGTCTATCTCCAAATACTGAGAAATTGGAGATCCTGATGTCTTGCGCCTGGTTGGCGCCTCGCGTCTGGCTGGCGCTCGCGCCTGGCTGACGCCTCCCGCCTGGCTGGCGCCTCGCGCCTGGCTGGCGCTTCACGCCTGGCTGGCGCTTCGCGCCTGGCTGGCGCCTATCGCCTGGTTAAAGCCTGGCTGGAGCCTTTATGGCCCATTACTTGCAACCGTGGTCAGGAAATCTCGATATCAAAATAAGAAGAGGTGCTGTAAGAATCCTATAATTCTACAGTACTTCCATAGTTGGATGTTTCTTCTCAATTTTCCTCTAATTCGAGTATATCGGAAGGGAATTATTCTTTCCTCGGTTAATTCTTCCGTATCCCCCCACCCCCCCTTTTTTTCCTGAACGAGAAGGACCACTCCAGTGCGAGGGACTGAGTAACTTCCCAGCTCTATGTAGGAAAGCATAATTTGCTCTAAGGTATATCTATTAACTAATTATTTTCTAGTTAGAGCCAGGCGTCTGGCTGGCGCTTATGATTCCTTATGGCATGGTTTGAGGAAAAGGAAGCAGTCTACAGGAAGACTGTTCGTCTTCTTACTAAGAGATCTATGAAGAAGACTTCTCGCAGTTCTCACAACTCTTTGCAATAAATGTTAGACATACTTTAACAGTTATTATCGTCGATCGAGGTTCTCACGGACTCGCAAATTCTTGCATTGCTTTTATTTAATAACTCGCTCAAACGAGAAATATTTTGGATGGTGCTCTTGGCTTATTGCACCAAGCTGGCACAATTTGCGCCAGGCTGGCGCAACTTGCACCAGGCTGGCGCAACTTGCGCCAGGCTGGCGCCTCCTACTAATTATCTTTATGTTATGTGCCAGAACATCTGTGTCTTTATGGTACCCGACATCCTTTCATATGTTAATTCCGTTCTTATTATGAAAAACTTTTATATACGTAGTATAATCCATTCAGGGAAACCATTTCCCACTAAAAGAATGTTTCCCATCCGACTCATACAACTTCTGCGCAATATCCGATTCTAAATACGGTTGTGTCCTTTCTCGAAAGACTTAACCATACCGTAGTCTTGAAGTGAATCTCTATTACATCTCTCTTCTCACTAAGTATGTACTCTAATAAGCCACGCTTTCTTAAGTATGAGTGCATTAAATAATATAATGTTCTGCTGCATTAGAATCCTTTAATCATGTTACCTATGGTAAACAGCATTGAAAGGTTATAATATCCTTCTTATTGAAAGCTTCCTAACAAAAGGCAGACAATATTTTATTTATGATAGCTTCAGTATTCCCTCAATCCGAGGCTAAGACCACGATTGTAGGGAAGAGATACGGTTAGTTATCCCATTCCGCAGGAGAGAGAGCTGTAAACGACCGCTCACGACTGAGAACAAGATGGTACTGCGTTCCGTTGGTCTCAAAGCGAAAGCAGTCTTCGAAAGCCGTCTGGCCTTCCCTTTCCAGAGTTGCCAGTTACTCCATTAAATACAGGAATTTTATAAAATTATTATCGAACTTCAGGAAGTTTTTATATAAGCATAATTAAGCGAATGAGACTTCGACAAGTCTACAAACTAAATAGGTGTCGTCTAAACATTCTTTTAAACATATTCCTTCCTAGGAAAGTCCTAGAAGGGTACTGGTAATTCATGGAAACTTCTTCTAACACGAAGAAAAGTGTTCTATCCTACTCTCAATCCACCAATAAAGAAATGCTTCTCCGATCACTTCTCGAAGACATGATAGCATCATATAACTCATACTCTAGCGTAATAGAATCCTCTATAATACTGTTACATTAAGGTAAACCGTATTAATTTAGGAAATTTTTGTAAGGATTTCACTTGACCATTATAGTATAAATTTCGGTATGTGTATATGCCTTGCCATACCGTAGTCCTAAGGCGATTTGTCCTAAGCATGGTATGAGCTAGAAGCTTAAAAGTCATACTATATGCTTTATCACTCAATGAGATCCATATAATTCATTCAATTGACAAACAATCTAAATCGTTCTCATCATGATAGATTTATATCTAAAAATGCACCGATGGGGAATTTTATGTTGAAATAACAATTTCATACCCCCATGGGATAGCGCTCTCGTCTAGTTGCGAAAAAATGTTCGAACAATGACTTTATCACAAATGTTATCGAATGATCTCTAATATTAGAAGGCGCTAAATTGTCGCCTGATTCCGAAAGGTGGATCGATTAATGTCATTCCTCATTTTGAATAATTCTACCAGAAGCATTATACGAGGATCTTCGCCAATTTCATTCATTCAAAGTTCTTCTATCCATCGAGGAACAGTAGGCATAAAAAGGGAGAAACACTATTTTAGGATGCCTTTCCAATGGCTATCCCTGGCAGTCTGGGACGCTCTACAGAACCTGCCGAGGACGCCTGACCGGTAAGGATTCTCTGAAACCTCCTTACGGTTTTCGACATTCCTTCTCCTCTGGGCTTGTGAGCTTGGAAGAGGTCTAGACCTGAGAGCGAGACAGAGCCGATCAGACGCACCCTCCATTGTAATGGGGGAAACATTATATTCACTCTTACGTTCTAAGAGTTCGCATTTGAACTATATCCAAAGTCTACAATTTGCAAATATGATATTGTAGATTCTGCGGAGTAAGAAGGTGATGAGGATGCAACAACTACTAGTACTGTTACTACTATAATTGCTCGTTAACACAAGAGCTAATAAAGCTTCTAAAGGATAGTTACTTTTCTGACTTCCCCAACTAGGAAGAAAGGTATACATTTTCTCAATCAAACTCTAACACTTATTTGTATTAATGAATAAATATGACAATTTGTCCAAAATTGCATTTTTCCTAACTATACAAACTGCAGGTCCTTTTCTTTTCAATAGGAAGGTACTAGCGGCAGCTGGATAGGTCGTAAGCTTCGAACAAGGGGTTCGGTAGTTAACTGCTTGTTCCGACAGGCGCGCTAGCGCGCGCGACTGGGAGGTAAACAAATCACTTTTGCTTTTGGCCCAAGCAAAAACTGCAGAGTGAGGGGTGGCATGATGGTGGGGCTATATGTAAAAGGACCTTCAGGTTTGGTTTTATAGTTAGGAAAAATGCAATTTTGGACAAATTGTCATTTGTTCCGACACGGCATACAAACCTTCGGTTCCTTTTACAATAGGAAGACTCACTTCGTGGTGGGGAATCTGAGTCTTTTGTGAACAGACTGGTGTTCGCCCAACCTTGGAAGCCTCCCTGGTCGTAAGAGCGAGGGAGGGATCCAAGCCTCTGTCCGATTGATCGGGGTGTGCACCGCAGGATCAATGGTCAGACCTCTGGACCGAGTACTAAGAGAGAGGCATGCGTATCTCTTCGTACCAGCAATGTAAGAACTTGTTCCTGTACAGGAGCAAATATAAAGTCATGGGTTTGACTCTTGTAGGCATCCACTTCCCCCCTTGTAGAAGGAAGTGGTGGATATTCTGCTCCTATCCCTAGTGAAAGGGATAGGATGGGGCTCTGTCATATAGCTCACCTGCATCTCGTCCTCATCCAGCGTAGTGACGACCATGGCCCTCTGCCCACAGGTAGAGGGGGAGGAAAAAGATGGGAAGAGAGAGCCAGTCACTCACTCACTCACACATCCATCCACACAGTCACACCAGGACTCGATGCTGTTCAGCCTGCGAGGGTCTGGGTTAGCTACACAACTTGTTGAGCAGAGCCACCACGGGTCCCAAGGAAAAGGTATCCAAGGACCTGTGGGCAATATCCCGAAGGTAGAAGGACGTAAAGGTAGTCTGGTTAGACCAGACCCCTGCCTTCAGGACCTGCGCCACGGAGAAGTTCTTACGAAACGCCAACGATGGGCCAATACTTCTGACTTCGTGAGCTCTCGGACGGGACGTACGGATGTCGTCACTACCATCAGCCTCATACGCCCTCCTGATGACCTCACGCAGCCAGAATGAAAGAGTGTTCTTGGATACTTCTTTCTTGGTGACCCCGGTGCTAACGAAGAGGCGTCGACACTCAGGCCTGAGGTGTCGAGTTCTCTTCAGATAGCGCCGTAGCGCCCTCACAGGACAAAGCAGCATCTCATCCGCATCATTATCGGTGAAGTCCAATAGGGAGGGAATCGTGAATGACTCGAACCTGTCGTCAGGGACCGACGGTTTCTGAGTCTTCGCAACGAAGTTCGGGACGAAATCGAGTGTTTGAGCGGTCACGGATCCCCATCCCCTGGAGTGTCGTACATCATAGGAAAGACCATGAAGTTTCCCCTACTCTCTTCGCCGATGCCAGGGCCAGCAAGAAGAGGGTCTTGAGGGTCAGATCCCTGTCTGATGACTCCCGGAGTGGCTCGAACGGCCTGTTCGAGTCAGACTCCTAAGGACGAGGAGTCACGTCCCACGCAGGGGGCCTGAGTTCCCTGGGTGGGCAAGACCTTTCGAAGCTCCTCAGAAGCAAGGAGATCTCGAACGAGTTCGAGATGTCCAACCCCCTCAGTTTCAGGACGAGCGCCAAGGCGGCTCTGTATCCTTTGACTGTGGGGACTGAGAGAGCTTCTCTCGGCGAAGAAAAACGAGGAAATCCGCTACCTGCTGAAGAGTGGCTCTGAGAGGAGATAGACCCCGTCTACGACACCAACCACAGAAGACGGCCCACTTCCCCCTGGTACACAGCTGCAGAGGACTGACGGACGTTTTCCAGCCATCTCTGTTGCTGCTTGCTACACAGAAAAGCCTCTCGTTCGCAAGAGATGGTGGATAACAGCCAGCCTGAAGACGGAGGGACTGGACTGCTCGGTGGTACCGCTCGACGTGTGGCTGGGCGAGAAGGTTGTGCCAAGGGGGAATCTCTCTCGTTTCTCCTGCCGAGAAGAGCCAGCAGGTCCGGATACCAAATGGCCTGTGGCCATTTGGGAGCCACCAGGATCATCCTGAGATTCGGGTTGACCAGCGCTCGACGATCACCTTGCGAATCAGGCTGAACGGGGGAAAGGGCATAGGCGAAGAGGTTGTCCCACGGGTGTTGAAGAGCGTCCTCTGCAGGCTGCCCATGGTCCGGCACGGCCGAGAAGAACACCTGGAGCTTCCTGTTGTGCCGGGTGGCGAACAGATCCACGACTGGTCGCCCCACAGGTCGAAGAGCCTTTCCGCCACGTCCTGGTGTAGAGACCATTCGGTCCCTATCACCTGATCCCGACGGCTGAGCGTGTCTGCTACTACATTCCTCTTCCCTGGAATGTAGCGTGCCGACAGCTCTATTGAGTGTGCCTGAGCCCACTCGTGCACCTGCCGAGTCAACTGGTACAACGGGAGAGACACTAGGCCCCCCTGTTTGTTGACGTAAGCCACCACCGTGGTGTTGTCGCACATCAACACCACTGAGTGTCCCATCAAGCGGTCCTGAAACTCTTGGAGAGCGAGAAACGCTGCCTTGAGTTCCAGTACATTGATGTGAAGGTGCTTGTCGTTCTCGTCCCACACTCCTGAAGTCAGCAACTCCTCCAGGTGTGCGCCCCATCCCTCGGTCGATGCGTCTGAGAACAGCTGCATGTCCGGGGGGGGAGTGCGCAGAGGCACTCCTCTTAAGAGGTTCCTGTCGTCCAGCCACCAGGCTAGGTCCTGCCTCACCTCCTGTGTCATGACACTGGGAAAGCTTGGGGGATCCGTCGCCTGCGACCAACTCTCCTTTAGTCTCCACTGAAGAGACCGCAGGTGAAGACGCCCGTGAGGGACTAACTTCTCGAGTGACGACAGGTGTCCGATCACGACTTGCCATCGCTGAGCTACCTGTTCCTGCCGAGACAGGAACTGGTTGGCTGCTCCCTGAATCTGCTGATCCGCGAGTCTGCGGGGAAGACTCGCCCTGCTACCGTGTCGATCAGCATACCCAGGTACTTCATCCTCTGCTTGGGCTCGAGATCGGACTTCTCGAAGTTCACCACGATCCCCAGATCGTGACAGAACTCGAGCAGTCGATCCCTGTCCTGTAGCAACTGCGAGCGGGAGCTCGCCAGGACTAACCAATCGTCGAGATACCTCATCAGACGTATCCCGTGCGAATGGGCCCAAACAGACACCAGAGTGAACACTCGC
Organism: Macrobrachium nipponense; assembly: GCF_015104395.2. NCBI lineage: Eukaryota > Metazoa > Arthropoda > Malacostraca > Decapoda > Palaemonidae > Macrobrachium > Macrobrachium nipponense. Next base: position 40,217,664 of record NC_061109.1, read on the forward strand.
GTGAACACCTGTGGGGCGGTTGAGAGACCGAAGCACAGTGCCCTGAACTGGTACACCGTCCCGTCGAGGATGAAGCGGAGGTACTTTCTGGAGGACTGATGAATGGGTAGGTTTGGAAATACGCATCCTTCAAGTCCACTGAAAGCATGAAATCGTTCTCCCTGATGGAGTCGAGCACTGAGCGTGCCGTCTCCATCGTGAACTGGGTCTGGCGAACAAACCGGTTCAGGGGAGAGAGATCTATCACCGGGCGCCAGCCTCCCGTAGACTTTTCCACCAGGAAGAGTCGACTGTAAAAGCCCGGTGACTGATCCGTGACGATCTCTACAGCTCTCTTGCTCAGCATGGTCTTGATCTCCTGTCTCAGTGCTACGTCCTTCGATGACCCTGGAACGTACGACTGCTGTTGGACCGGGTTGTTGGAGGTGAGGGGTGGCCGAGATTCGAAGTAATAGATATCCCTCCCGAAGGACATCTACAATCCAGGTCTCGGCGCCGTAGCGCTGCCAAGTTGCCCAATGGCTGGCCAGGCACCCCCACTTCCGGCAGCAGGTGAGGGGGAACGCCGTCCCTAGCGTTTCCCCCCTTTCTTCGACTTCTTCCCAGAGCCTCCACGGGATGAGGAGGGCTGGGAGGAGGGCTGGTTACGGCTCCCCTTGCCAGAAGTCGAAGAAGACAGAGTGGGCAATTCCCCGGGGGCTTCGACGCAGCAACCGTCTTAGCCGCCGAGGAAGCGCTAGCCGAGCTCTTAGACTTGGCCGCAGTCCGAGGTTGCCCAGAAAGCCTTCGAGACTGCCTGGTGAACCAGACGGTCACTGTCGTCAGTGCGCCGTCTGTCCACCGCAGCGTCCACCATCTCTCCTGGGAAGAGAGACGCGGAACTCCGTAAAGGTCCGTTGCGAAGTCCAACGCCGCTTCACGCCCGGCCGCCCTGGAAACCCGAGTAAGGACAGCGTCCCTTCGTCGGAGAACCAGGTTGGCCCACAGGTTCACCGTCTGGTGGGCAAGGAAGGAGATGGCTCTTCCCCCAGACTGGCAAAGTCTCCTGAAGGCCGAGTCATCTTCGGGAGAAAGAAATTCCCCCGGAGTTGGCTGCGACCTTAGATACTGTGAGGGACCACAGATCTAGCCAGGAGACGGCCTGGAAAGCTGCCATGGCGGTAGATAGATTCCAGGCCGAGTGCCTCTTGCTGCGAGAACCACAGGTTCTCGGACAGGAGCTGTTGCAGAGACACACCCGGAGTCAGCCTAGCTAACTCCGGGTTCACCTGTTTGGGCGGCATCGGGTCTTCAGATGGCACGTAAAACCGCCGCTCTCGTAGCAGAGAGGTGGAAGCAGCTTGCTCGACCTGCCAGACTTGAGCGAACCGTCTTGTCCGGAGACAAGCGATTCAACCTGGTCCAGCACTGAGTCCGCAAGCTCCGAACGCGGCAAACCCACCGTCGGTCTGGGTTCCCTCTTCGGGCCCCAGAACGACTCGAGCCGGGACGTGGGCTCGGATGGTGGGAGCGGCGATCCTTCCCCGAGGTCGTTGTGCTGACGAATCAGCGCAATAACCTCGGCAAAGTTCCTCTGGATCTCAGGAGTGACTGCATCCTGCGGAGTCGGACCGTCCAGTCCCTCAAACAGGAGCACCTCCCGAGACCCTCCTCCCTCAAGGAGAGGAGCAGCGACAGCCCCCTCTCGGTCTCCTCCAACCACCTGTGCGTACGACCTGGCTGGTCCGAGGACCGAGCCTGGTACGTACGACGACGTGGCTTGGGATCCTGAGGGGCGCACCCCTCACGATTCACTCCTCAATACCTCGCCCCTCCCGGTGTAACCCGAGGAGGTTGAAGGTATGGGAGAGGAAGACCTGACGCTCTCTCCTCGCTCGCTGGTAGAACCAGCGGGCTTGGAGGACTGCAGGCGATCGCCAACCCGCGGTGGCGATCGAGCTGCAGACCTAGTCGAGCCGTCTCGCTGTGGAGAACGGCTGGACCGAGAACAGCGGCCCCGGTCTCGTGTGTCAGAGGAGCTGGTGCTGGTCGCCGTACCCGATCGCTCTCTGTGAGAGCGACGGTCAGGCGACCGGCGAGCTCCACTGTCACTGGTGAGATCGGTGCGTATCCTCACGGTGCGTCAGTTCGCTGGTACCAGCCGTGGCTGGTGCCGGCGAACGGGGGGACCTCTTCCCAGCCTCAGCCCGTTGGCCGGTCCATGGACCGTCACGTCCGCCCGGGTAGCCAGCTGCTCGCCGCGAGAGCGAGAGCTGGCCTGGTGAGAGTCGCGTGAGCGGCTGTCACCAGTCTTCCGCTCCGTGCCGTGAACCTGACGCTGAGGCGGACTCAGAGGTCTGGTTCCTGGCATGCACGGTCGCTGGTAGGCGACGTACACTCGGTACCTCTCGCGAACGAGCGGCCGAGCGGACCCTGCTGCTGTGGCCCGAACCACTGACAGCAGGTGAGGAAGTGCCGGTGTTAGCCGGCACCCTCTGGTCCCCGTAGTCTTCTTCCTTGCGGGAGAAGAGACGGGTCCTGCTCTAAGGAGCAGGGCGACCAGCGGAAGAACCCCCACGTCTCACCAGAGCGAGACGGGCCCTTAGAAGTTCCCGAAGGAGACTTCTTAGGGGGGGGGGAGGCGACCTTCTTCTTCTTAGGCGGGGGAGCCTTAGAAGAAGAAGGGGAAGAGGCGGCAGACGACGACGACGACGAAGAAGACGATGAAGACGACGACGACACCTTCCTCCTCTATTCTTCTTCTTCTTCGTCAACCTCCTCAGGACCGACGTCAGATCTGTCATCCAGGACGGAGCCGGGGCTGCTGTTGCCGAAGCAACAGGGCCCGGACGTACCTGTCCGAACAGACCAGGCATCGGGAGCAGCGGCGCCAGGAACAGGAAACAACATCAGCAGGTGCGAGCATCACAGGAACGGCAGACGAGACAGCAGGAGCAGGTACAGGGACAGCAGCGGTGGTCACGGCAGGTACGGCAGACTGTGTGGGCGGTCCAGATGGGCGAACCAGCGGCACAGACGTCCTAGGTACCGGTGGGAGGTCCAGGGGCGAGCTCTTCGGGCACATGAAGTCCGGTCGCGGCAGCACGGCAAACCAGGTGGCGGCATCACACTCCCCCGAGTTACGGCGACTGGCCCCTGCACCGATGTAGTGGGTGTTACAAAGAGACGCCGTGCTGGGTGTACAGCCAGGTGAGGAGTTGAAGCGTAGCCGGTGTTGTAAGGGTCGTGGTGGTGGTCGTGACCGTTGCATGGGTGACCGCCACGGAGCCAGCGAGATGATAGAGCAGCCCCTGGACACTCGGCACGCCCTGCAGCCCCAACGATGCCCACACCTGTCCGAGGTCATCCTTCGCGGCAACCGCACTGAGGAGGCAAAAGTCGGGTGATTAGAAGGATCCTCTAACCCGCTCGCGCGAAGACGAACGGATAGAGGACCCGCCCAGAGTACTCTACGTCAGGGTATCTAGCGCCCTCCTCCACACTCGACACGTCAGGAGAGGAGAAGGACCTAGACACCCCCCCCCCGAAGGGGAAGGCGCGAGACTGGAAGTTGAGCGGGCGGCAGGAAGAAGAACGAAGTGTTCGTCACCAAGGAGTCGCGGGAGAGCTTTCCGACGACTCCTTTGCAGGCCTTCGCTTCTTCCTCGCCCTCATACAAAGTCCACTGCGCCTCCGACCAATCATTACATACATCACAGGGCTCGCTCGGGTGCATTCGCGCCCCCGACACCGAGCACACAAATATGAGGGTCAATCTCCGGGAACGATCGGAACTTCCCGCATTTACGTTTACACCCTTTCGATAACCGGGCAAAGTCTCCGTGGGGTAGCGAGGCGAGGAGATTTCCATCATTAATAGATAATTGATTGAAGCAATTAATATGAAAAGAAAAAGAGAATGATTGTACTTACAATAACTCTTTCATACACAATTACAACCAAATACTCAGAAAGCAAACGACGAGAAGCGGGCAGAGAGCGTCGAAACACACACGTCCATCCACTGCGAGGCCGAAAGCAAAAGTGATTTGTTTACCTCCCAGTCGCTGCGCGCGCGCCTGTCGACAAGCAGTTAACTACCGAACCCCTTGTTCGAAAGCTTACGACCTATCCAGCTGCCGCTAGTACCTTCCTATTGTAAAAGACCGCAAGGTTTGTATGCCGTGTCGGAACAAATAAGTAATTCCCTTTCATGAAAGTATAAGTAATTCACTTTTCGTGAAAGTGGATGAGTGTCTACCGAAAACTTTGGTAGTTACCCGTCACTAATCTTCGAAATTTTCGAAGATAATTTTATCAAAATATTCTAAAAGTTAACAAAAGCGTATGCCGAACCAAAGATCCATTACTTCCCTGTAAAGTTAGCCCAGCGATCGATGGCGATGAAACACGAAAATCCATCAGGAGGAACTGCAAACGTTGTTTACATTCCAAGCGACAGAAAAAATATGAATTAGAAAACAAGGGTATGGTTCCTATTCCCGCCACCCAGTGGCGGGGGGATAGATCACCTGACCTAACCTGCCGCGTGTGCCGCCAAATTCGAATTTTCTGTCGGACGACGGAGTAATAGCTATGTATATATCTGACAGGTAAGTTGAATGTATATAACTTATGTACAATACTAATTCATGTTCAATTTGTCATTATTGGTCAGTGGAACAATGGAAAAAGTGTTATGAAAATGGTCAGTACAGGAGAAAGATGCCGCCATCTTTGGACGACCAAGCATCTTCAGCTTTTGTTATGACTATGCATGATCTTTTCCACCTCGTGTTTTTGTTTTATTCACTGTAATGGTTGCCCAGCTCTCCATTTTTATGCTTGCATAACTATTTTCACATAATTTCCTACAACTACGTAGATTAATGTCCATTTATAATGACTGATCTCCTTACTTGTCTCCATCTAAAAATACATATTACCTATCCTTACTATTAATACCAAAACAAACAATCTTTCACAAATTCACAGTGACTTAATCTTTACATATCAACAGGGGATTTTTCCCTTTTTGTTCAGCACAACATTTGTCTTGTTGTTTCACTTTGAAGATTCATTTCTTTACTTTACGTTTTATTGTTCTGCTTTCTTATGCAGACATTCTGATATGAAGGTTACCTTCGTCCATTCTTATTGTTCTCTTTTCACAAGATGAGGGACTATGGTCTTTCAAGTCGCTTGGTACTGCTGTCAAGTGCAGATTCTGTTCTTACCCTCATGGCAGGTGACATGTGTAGCGCAACGCTGGACAGTTGGTGGTCCTGGTCTCTTCCCTTTTGGCAGTAAAGTAGCCTTGTTGGTTTCTAGTTTTCTGCCTGAGATGCAGCCTGTTTCAATGCCACTTTCCCTACTTTGAAGCAAGTTTCTTTGGAAATCTTCTTCCTTGCAAGTTATATCCCCTAACTTTAGTTTGCAATACATTCATGGAACTAATAGAGGAGGCTGATATAGATGAGATCCTATCTGTAAGAGTTTACTACCGGATAATCACTCATAAGCTAGTAAGCGAGTTCCCAGTGAACACACAGCACAAAGGTACCAACAAGTGAGATTTAGTATTAAGTAAAGAAAACTTGAAAAACTGAAAAACTGGAAAATAGCATAATTCTCAGGCAGGTTAAAGTTGAGATATCACACAGTCACCTACTGAAAGGAAGATATCACACAGTCACCTACTGAAAAGGATAGAAGAAAGTGAAAAAAGGATGAAAATTACGTGAATCATGAATAGTTAGAATTCTAAAAAATGGCAATATTGCAACAACAAAATGAGCCTGGGAATTCTGGTTGGAGGGTGTTCCACATGCAACATGAAACTACCGTTCTTTTGTATGTTTAACAAAGACTTTCATGTCTGGGAAAATTCAGACCATGAATGTGGGGCATATATGTGAATGATGGGTTTGTAAAAAAGCAAGCAAGATATATTATAAACAATATAATCATAAACATTCAGGAAAAATGAATAGTTAAAATCAAAACTTGCTCTATTACTTTTAAGAAATAAAAAAACACACTGTTGTAAATACGGAATACAGAAGCAGTGTTAACTCAACCAGTCATTACTACATCTCACAAAAGATACTGCACACCTTACTTTTATTTTAAGCTCAGAGGTCTGGTTAAAAGAGTCTTTTATCCTATCCTTACTTATAAACAACAGTGAAGAATGTTTAATCAACAGGTAATTACACTTCTAAGCTAAAACAAGTCCTTAACTACTAAACTGAACTTACTCTGTGGATAATGCCTGCAGAGTGGATGTATTTAAGTCCTCTCAACACTTGATATATTAAAAACTGAACATGATCGTCGGTTAACTTTTGTGTTTTAACAATATTATTTAAATCTGCCCCCATCAAAGGTGTGACAAGGTACCTGGAAAGGTAAAAAAAATTTAATTTAAACATCATGAAATTAACGATATGCCCGTAGTTTCCAAACAAATTTAAGGTAAGTGTAAAAATAGCAGTAGTACTATACTGCCAGTCTAATGCAGATGGAGAAAAATGATATTGTTATGATACAATAAAGTTTCATACATACTTACCTGGCAGATATATACATAGCTATCGACTCCGTCGTCCCCGACAGAAATTCAAATTTCGCGGCACTCGCTACAGGTAGGTCAGGTGATCTACCGCCCTGCTCTGGGTAGCAGTGGACTAGGAACTATTCCCGTTTTCTAATCAGATTCTCTCTTCCACCTGTCTCCTGCGGGAGGGCTGGGTGTCTTCATTGTATATATCTGCCAGGTAAGTATGTATGAAACTTTATTGTATCATAACATATCATTTTCATACATTCAACTTACCTGTCGATATATACATAGCTGATTGACACCTTTTGGTGGAGGGCAAGAGACAGCTAACTAACTGACTAGAACAGGTAAACAACATATGTTGTAAGTATAAATAAACCTTAGTTCCTACCTTATTAGATGGAAGACTTCGTGGCTACTGCCCAGGAGTCTGCTTCATCTCAAGAGCCTTAGCGAGATAGTGATCTGTGGCCAAGAGTTCTTGCTGGTCTGTCGATGGGGTCTTATCCACTTACTCGGCAGAGCCTAACTGGCGTTTGTCAAGGGGTGCTAATCCGCTTATATGACAACACGCCTTCTTTAAGGAGCACACAACCGATCCCGATCACCCGAACCTAACCCGTGTTAGTTCTAAGATTGCCAGAGTCATCCCCCAACGCTTAGCAAAAACAACCACAAACTCGAAACTCATACATACAAAAATAAAAATTTTGTACCCCTCTAATAGTCAGCTGTCACTCGATTTTCCTAATGAAGCGAAGTGAAGGCCGCCAGTGCGACATCTGACACTCCCAATGCACAGGAAACACGAGAACACATCCGACAAGAGGGTTACGTACACATATTTAAGGATCGGTGCTCTCTCCTTTACCCAGAACCGTCTGTGCTGACACAAACGGACCTAAAGAAAAACATTTCTCATACGTTACTCGCACATCTTTTAAATAATGAGATGCAAATACTGAGTTGCATCTCCAATAGGTTGCGTCCAAAATATTTTTAAGTGACATATTTCTCTGGAACGCAATTGATGTCGCGATTGCCCTTACCTCATGAGCTCTTACTCTTAATATAGATTAAAAGTGTCATCTGGGCAGTTCTTATGAGCCTCGGTAATTACACTTCTAACAAAGAAGGCCAAAGCATTTTAGACATAGGTCTCTTGGGGTCTTTTACCGAGCACCAAAGACCATGTTGCGAGCCTCCCAACCGCTTCTTTCTGTCCAGATAGAATTTCAGTGCTCTAACTGGACAAAGTGATCTTTCTATTTCTCTGCCTACTAGGCTAGTAAGTCCTTTTACCTCGAAACTCCTAGGCCAGGGATTCGAAGGGTTCTCGTTTTTGGCAAGAAAAAGAGTCTGGAATGAACAATTCGCAGAGTCTTCTTTGAAACCCCAACTCGTGACTCAAGGGCGTGCAACTCGCTGACCCTTTTAGCCGTAGCCAGAGATAGAAGAAATATACACTTTCTAGTGATATCACGGAATGAAGCCGTATGAGGTGTTCGAACTTTTCCGAGGATAGAAATTTCAGAACCACATCTAAGTTCCAGCTCGGAATCCTAGGCTCTACTGACTTGGACGTTTCAAAAGAGCGGATGAGAAAAGAAGGAAAAGAAGGAAATCCGCAATTTCGGTTACAGAGTACTGGAAGAGGACAGCTTCTTCGACCTGCACCAGTTTCTGAAAACTTCCCACTTCGAGTTGGTACACTCGCCTAGTAGATGATCTGCGGGCTCTAGCAATTGCGCTTGCCGCCTTGCGAGAAAACCCTCCTCGCTGCTGACCAATCTTTCGATAGTCGAAAGGGCAGTCAGTGCAAGAGCGGGTAGATTTTGATGGTACCTCTCGAAGTGGGTTGTTTGAGCAGATCTATCCTGTTTGGAAGAGATCTGGGGAAGTCCACTGTCCACTCCATCACCTCCGTGAACCAAATTCGGGATGGCCAATATGGGGCTATCAGAGTCATTCTGGTTTCCCTTGCGAGCCACCCAAACCTTTCTGACCTACTTCCCCCTTCCCCCAGAAATCTTTGAATGGGGGAAAAGCGTACACGTTCTAGCCCTGACATCCAGCCCGGAGAAAGGTCGTCTATAGCATAAGCCCTGTGGGATCCTCTACAGGGCGCAAAATGTGTTTAATATTTTCCTTTTGGAGAGAAACGTGGCGAACAGATCTATCTGTGGTTTCCCCCAAAGATACCAAAGGGTCTGACAGACTTCCGAGTGGAGGGTCCATTCTGTAGGAAGGACCTGGAACCTTCTGCTCAGTCTGTCCGCTCTCACGTTCCTCTCCCCTTGAACAAATCTCGTTAGAAGGACCACATTCCTTTGATTTGCCCAAATCAGCAGATCTCTTGCCAGTTCGTATAGGGCGAAAGAGTGAGTTCCTCCTTGCTTCTTGACATAAGCCAGAGCGGTCGTATTGTCGGAGTTTATCTGAATTACTTTGTCTCTGACTATCTGCTCGAAGCTCCTTACAGCGAGGTGAATCGCAAAGAGCTCCTTGCAATTTATGTGCCATGACACCTGCTCTTCGACCAGGTGCCTGACACTTCTTCGGACCCTAGAGTCGGACCCCAACCTGTCTCCGACGCGTCTGAGAACAATGTCAGGTTTGGGTTCCGAACTTCTAAGGATACTCCTCTGTTTTCTTCCAAGGGGGTCAACCACCACCTCAACTGTTGCTTTACTTTCTAATGAGATCGGAAACGTGTCCGAGCGCTGTCCTGTCTTCCAACTCCAACTGTTTCTCAGGAAGTACTGAAGCGGACGGAGATGCAGTCTCCCTAGAGGAAAGAACTGTTCGAGCGAGGAAAGGGTCCCCAGAAGGCTCACCATTCCCTCGCTGAAGTACGCTCTTTCTCTAAGAAGTTCAATACTGTGGCACAGCCTTTCCTTACTCTCTCTTGAGAAGGAAATACTCGAAAACCCCGAGAATCCATCTGAATCCCCAGATAGACTACGTTCTGGCTGGGGACCATCTGGATTTCTCGAGGTTCACGATTAATCCTAATGTCTTTGTCAATTCCAGGATTGTTGACAGGTCCTCCAGACACTGCTTTTGAGACCTGCCTGATGACCAGTCGTCCCGAGGGGTATAGGGAGAACGTTTATCCCTTTCATGTGAAGGTGTTTTGACACATTTTTCATTAAGTCTGTGAAGACTTGGGGAGCCGTAGAAAGGCCGAAACACAGGGCCCTGAACTGATAGATCCTTCCTCGAACATAAAACGAAGGTACTTCCTCGACGAATGGTGAATCGGGACGTGGAAAAATATGCGTCTTGAAGATCTAGAGACGCCATCCAATCTCCTTGACGGAGAGCTGCAAGTACTGAGGCAGACGTTTCCATGCTGAACTTCTGTGTTGTACGAATTTGTTCAGCGAACTTACATCCAGTACCGGTCTCCATCCCCCTGGCTTTCGCTACGAGAAACAAGCGATTGTAAAAACCCCGGGGAGCTTTGATCCAGTACCAGCTCTATTGCTCTTTTGTCCCACATCTGCTCCACCATTTGACGAAGAGTATCCATCAGAACAGGGTCCTTGTATCTGGCTGACAGTTCCCATCGGTGACAGTTGTCAAGGGGGGGTCTTAGTCCTTTGGCAATAGGGATATAATAACCCTTCTTGATTACTGACATTGACCAAGGATCGGATCCTATGGTCTTCCCATGCTACCGCAAAGAATTGTAACCTGGCTCCTACAGGTGTCTGGAGGAAAGATTTCTCATTTTCCCTTCTTAAAAGGGACGGAAGGCAGATCTTCCCCTTTTTTATGTTGATTTCCTTCTGACGATGGATCTAGCCTGAGTGCCTCCTCGAAAGGGCTGCTGTTGTGAGTTGGCTTAGATGCTTTCTTTTCCTCACTAGCCACAGGTCTATTCTTCCTTGAGAATTGCCTTAAAAGATCCTGAGTGGCTTCTCAGTTAGCGAATGGGCAATGTCTCTCACCAACTGCAAAGGAAATAAATGCTCAGAGAGAGGCGCATACAGCAAAGCGGATCTCTGCGAAGGAGAGACGGCCTTAGTGAGAAAGGCACTATGAACCGCTCTCTTCTTTAGTATTCCCGCACCGAAGAGGGAGCACACTTCCGCCGATCCATCTTGAACCGCCTTATTATCTATGCATGTAAGGATGCTATGCAAGGTTTCAGGGCTTAGGTTGTTCTTTTTCATGGGACTTCTTAGCAATGACCCCAAGGGACCAATCTAGGAAGTTAAATACTTCTAAGGTGTGAAAAAGTCCCTTGAGGAGATGGTCCATTTCCGAAAGACCCCATGTCGCTTTTGCTGAATTCAAGGCATGTCTCCTCGACGAGTCTACGAGACTGGAGAAGTCCGATTCAGCTGAAACAGGCAGATCCCATCCCATGTTTCTCCCGTTTCGTACCATATGCCCTCTCCGCCCTTAGTTTAGCGGGAGGCATGCAAAAGATCGTCCTTCCTAACTCCTTCTTAGTCTTGATCCAGGAGTCCAGAGATTGTAAGGCCCTTTTCATGGATATGGCCGGCTTCATTTTCAGAAAGGAAAGACGAAGATTCCTTGTTTGGCCTTCGTACTTGAAAAATTAGAGAGCGAGGAGAGGAGGAGCGGCATGGAGTTAATGCATCTCCATATTCTTCTAAGAGGAGAGCAGAAAGAACTTTGTAATTCGAAAGTCCTTCTCTGTTAGTAACTTCGTCCTCCGAGACGTCATCTAAATTAATAGGATCGGAAGGAGAAGGCTCCCTTCCCTCCTCTGTCTCCTCTCTAGATTTCTTCCTTTCCGAAGAAGAAGCACTTTTATAAGGAGATGGGCTAGGAGTAACTCTCTCCTTAAGTTTATCATTAGGAGAGTCACGTATCACTGCTCTACGCCTGTTAGACTCCTGTCGGATGTCAAGCTCTTCACGAGGAGAATGCGCCTGGCGTTTAGCAGGAGTATCTCGCTGAGAATACTCCTGAGGCCTGGTAGGAGTAACCTGTTTGGGAATACTCCTGGCGCCTGACAGTCGTTACACTCTTCGAATACTCCTGCCGTCTGGAAGGCGCATCTCGCTCCAAATACTCCTGGCGCCTGTTAGGAGTATTAAGCTCAGAATACTCCTGGCGCTTGGTAGGCGCATCGCGTTGCGAAATACTCCTGGCGCCTGGTAGGAGTAAAAAGTCCAGAATACTCCTGGCGCCTGGGAGGAGTATCGAGGCCAGAGTAATCAAGGCGCTTGGCAGGAGTATCTCTTCCCGAATACTCCTGACCTACGGAAGGCGCATCTAGTTCCGAATACTCCTGAGGCTTGGTAGGAGTATCGCTCATGGAATGCGCCTTTCGAATAGCAGGTATATTGCGCTTAGCGGGCGCTATACTCCTATCAGGAGTTCTCTCTTCTCCAATTGCTCTTGTTGCTTGGATGAAGATCTGGGCCTAGAACGATCTACAGTAAAGTCAGGCTCTTTGCGCCTACTTGGCGCCTGGCTCCTAGTTGGCGCCTGACGCTTGGTAGGAGTTACTTCCTTTCCCACATCTCGCCTGCCTAACGCACCGCTCCCCCCAGAGATGGCCGCTTGTGCGACAACTCCCCTGGAGGGTTCGTCGCGCCCGACAGGAGATCGGTATTTGGATCTCTTAATCGGAAGCCTGTCATCCTTTTTACGAGTAGGCTCCTTAGAAAGTACTCCTACCAAAGACGCTATTTGCTCCTGTACATTCATCAAAATTCTCCTGGTCGAAGGCTCATTCGAATCAGGAGAAGGAGATCTGGAAGGCGCTCGAGAGTCTTTTCCCTTCCAAGGATCTAAATCCTTTCTAGCTTTCTTGATTACGAAGGCGCCCTCCTCTTCAGAGAAGCGCTCCGGGGCTAGAATTAAGCTCAGGTTCTTTCCAGTTCCTTTTTAGCGGACGTGAAAGCTTCGATTCCTTCCATCCTCTTCTCGGAGAAGGCGAACTAGAAGATGAAAAGCACCACGAAGGACGCTTTTTCTATAGCTGTCCCTGCAGACTGAGATGTATACGATTCTGCCGAAGGGACGCCTGATCGTTGGGGATTCCCCACGACCCCCGTAAGGCTTTCGACTTTCCTTCTCCTCTGGGCCAGGGAGCTTGGAAGAGGTCTAGGCCTGGGAGCGTCGCAGGGACGACCAGACGCCCCCTCCACTACACTGGGGACACTAACATCACTCGAGAAACCATATTCACTTCTCACCTTCTAATGCTTCCATTTTCTCTTGCATTTTTTGAAGGGAAGCTCTGAGTTCCGCTATTTCTGAGGCGGAATCAGAGGGATAAACTTGTGAACGGGCTGAAACAGAATGGGCATAATTAAGAGAAGAAGAAGAAGCTACAGAACTACTAGACATTTTCCGGCTTTTGTAAGCCGCCTTCCTCTCTCTATCCTTCTCTAACTTCTTCAAGTAAGAAGTCAGATTCTTCCATTCTTGCGCACTCAATCTCTCACACTCGTTACAACGTATTCTCAATTGAGCATTCAACCTTTCTACAACCACTGCATGTAGTGTGAGGATCTACCGAAGCTTTCGGAATCCTCACCTTACAGCCTTCATTCACACACACTCTGAAGCTAACACTAGAATCAGACATATTCACGAAAATCCAAAGCGAAGTCCAAAAAAACCAGTCCACGATAGCGAATGCCCAAACAACGATCCAAGTACGTCACCAAAAATCCAGTCGAAAGATGATCAAAAGCGTTGTGAAAAAAGAATTCCAGTCAGGAGGAAAGTAACAACAATTGTTGATACTACCGGCGACAGAGAGAATCTGATTAGAAAACAGGAATAGTTCCTAGTCCTGCTACCCAGAGCAGGGCAGTAGATCACCTGACCTACCTGTAGCGAGTGCCGCGAAATTTGAATTTCTGTCGGGACGACGGAGTCGATAGCTATGTATATATCTGACAGGTAAGTTGAATGTATGAAAATCATCGGTAATTGAATATATGAACAAAATTTAGTCAGTGGTTAATCTGGTTAGTCTTACCCATTAAATTTCATCAGCAAGAGAACACAAAACACTATCTCAAATAAACTACAGAAGTAGATTTCTTCCCAAATGACAAACATCATATTTTTATAATAAACTAAGGTTTTATATATACTTACCAAGTAATTACATAGCTACAGTTTCACTTCAGCTGGCAGCTAGAATTTTTATATTCGCAGTAACGCTACTTTTGTTTTGGCTACGTGACTAACCCTGCCCACTTTTGGGGTAGAAAGGAACTGGAACCAAGTTAGCACAAAGTTAAGTTGTTCATGCCCCCTAACCAATGTGTGGGGAGGAGGGAGGGCTATGCTCATGTAATTCCTTGGTAAGTATTATATTTAAAACCTTATTTTATTATAAAAATATTTTTATACATATAAGTAACTTACCAAGTATAATTACATAGCCAAGGAGGGATACATGGACATACTTATTCCCCCCCCCCCCCCCCCCCTCCCCCCCCACCCCCCCCCCCCCCCCCCCCCCCCCAAAAAAAAATCATACTAGCATTTGGTGAAATGCTTGTTTCCTTACCTGTTAAGAGAGCTGCTACAGGTAAATATTGCCTCTGGACGGCGCTCATCTGAACTTGTAGAGGTGTGGCGGTATAGCCGTGGAGTGCCTGCTACTATAGCAGTGGGATCTTTGCAGATGAGGAAATGTCCAATGACTAGCAAAGTTTAAAAAAATACCCCTGCCCTGGGCTCAGTACAACAATTCAGCAATTAACAAGAGTAAACACAGTAGTCACCTAAACCAAATTTAGAAACCACTACCCAACCATTAAAAAGACCTGTTGGGTACTCCTAGTATGTAGTAACCCCAGGCTCCCCTTGACTCGACATCCTTATGCAAGGCAAAGTGAAAAAAGGATGGAAGGTAAACTTCCTATACTCCCTCTCCCAACATCATGTCAGCAACTAAAAATGAACCCAAGGTACTGCAATTTTCATAATGGTTTCAACTCTGCACAAGTAATAGGACACAAATGTAGATTTGCACTTCCAAATACGTTGTCTGAATAATGGAGAAAAGATAGGTTATACTTAAAGGCAAGTGAAGTGGCCACTGCCCTAACTTCATGTGCTTTTGCTTTCACCAAGGTTAAGGACTCCTCCTTGATCTGAGAGTGGGCATCCGAGATTAAGTTTCTCAAAAAAATGCCAGGGCATTTTTGGAAAGCGGAGATGATCGATCTTGCACTGAGCACCACAAATTATTTGAAGGCCCACAAATCTTTTCTGTTCGATGAAGATAATATCTTAAGAGCCCAGACCCAGAATGTCCATTAAACTTTTTATAGCAAAAGAACAAGGCCAGGCCTTGGTCAGAGTCTCGTTCTTTGATAAAAACCCGAGGGTGAATGAGCAGACTGCGTTCCCTGGGAAAAATCAGTTCTCTTGTCAATTGTGTATAGTAATTCGCTCACACACTTGGCAGTAACTAAGGCCATAAGAAACAAGTTTTCCTTGTGAGGTCCCTCAGCGAACCTATACACAAAGCCTCAAAACGGGGTTCTATAGCCATTTATGACCACATCTAAGTTCCAAGAAAATGACCTAGATTCTTTCTGTTTGGCTGTATCAAAAGATCTGATGAGGTCAGAAAAATCTTGATTGGAGGAAAGATCAACTCCCCTATGCTTGAAAACTGAGCTCAACATTGCTCTGCAACCTATATTTGTTGAGGTAGACAAGCCCTTGGAAGATCTTAGATATATGTAGCAATAAATCAGCAATTTCCATTTCTTCTGCACTAAGATCAAAAGACTGTCCACTTGGCTTGATACATCTTGCTTGAGGATTGCCTCCTGCATCGAGATATAGCTTCTGCAACTGACTTTGAAAAACCTTTTGCTCACACCAATTTCCTGATAGTCTGAGTAGACTGACTTTTTGAGGCAGTAGTCTCAGAAAGTCCATCAGTAACTATAAAAGGTCTGGGAACCACTCTCATGTGGGCCAAAACGGTGCTATGAGTGTCACTGAGAGATTTCAATTAGACCTGAAATTGTTGATGACCTCCCTCACCATCTTGAACGTCAGGAAGGCATAAAGGTCTCTGACTGACCAGTTTATCAATATTGCATCTGTCGCCCATGCAAGAAGGTCTGGGGCTGGCGAGCAGTACAATTGAAGATGGTAGTTTTTGGCGATTGCAAACAGATCCAGAACTGGCCTTCCCCACAGTTTCCATAAATCTAGGCCTAAAAGATGGACTAATGTCCATTCTGTGGGGAGAAATTGTTTCCGGCAACTCAGTTCGTCCAGTAACATCTTGAATTTGCCTTGGATGAACCTGGTTAAAAATGATATTGTTATGATACAATAAAGTTTGTTCATACTTACCTGGCAGATATATATATAGCTGTATTTTCTGAAGTCCGACAGAATTTAAAAAAAACTTCTGACACACGCAGTGGTCGGCCAGGTGGTTAGTACCCATTCCTGCCGCTGGGAGGCGGGTATCAGGAACCATTCCCATTTTCTATTCATAATTTTTATTTCCACTGTCCCCTGAGGGGAGGTGGGTGGGTACTTGATTATATATATCTGCCAGTAAGTATGAACAAACTTTATTGTATCATAACAATATCATTTTGTTCATGAAACTTACCTGTCAGATATATATATAGCTGAATCCCACTGTTGGAGGTGGGAAGGGAAGGGACAGAATAGAAGGATTTTGGGAAACAAATGCATGCAGATGATTTACATCTTGGTTCCACCTGTTAGCATAGCGGACTTCGTGATTACTGTCACCCAAGTCTGCTTCTGCTTTACTAGAGTTGCCAGCGAGGTAGGGACCTATAAAGCTGGTGCACTCCAGATGATCTGTCAACGGGGGCGTGACCACAATGTGACTAGACCATATTGACCATACCATGAGGGCTAAGAAGTAAAATAAATATATATATAAATATATATATCACCACCTGACCAACCTAGCCAAAGTTAAGGTGTGTTAACTAAGGCTTAAGAGTTAAGAAGTCGCCGTTTGTCGGCGACTCAACAACTAAATTAAGAGCTCTTCCTAACCATTTTCTACAGGATAGGATGAGTGGTACTTCTTGCCCCCAAGATTGTGTCTGCAGACGTATGGCCCTAGCGAGCAGCAGATCTCATATGCCATCTTCACATCTCGCAGGGAGTGTGAAGTGAACACAGAGTTGCTTCGCTAAAACATGGTACTCAGGATGTTGCTGAGTGCCATGCTCTGTTGAAATGCTTCCGAGGCCGCGCCCTCACTCGTGAGCATTCAGATAAAAAAAAGATTTCAAACTCTTGTGCAAACCAATGAAGAGCATTTTTGAAAGAACTCCTTAACACTAAAGCCAGGGTGTTCTTCGATATGTGCAAGTCTGGTCTTTTTCGGAACACTGCAGATTGCCCGAATGACTTCGACTTTCTTGAGTTTTATGTAGATAAAACTTGAGAGACCTGACAGGGCACAGGACTCTCTCTGGCTCCTGCCCACTAACTTGTGCCATCCTTGCTTCCAAGCTCCTGGCCCAAGGACAAAACGGGTTTCCATTCTTAGCCACAACGAAAGGCTTAGAGAGCACACCGCCTTGTGTTCTCTAAAGCCAAAAACTTGTGACGATGGCTTAAAATCTTCACTAACCCTCTTTGTCGTATCTAGGGTGGTTAGAAGAAGGCCTTCCTGATCACATGCAAGAAGTTAACAGGTAGGAGAGGTTCGATGCTTTGACATCAAGAACTTCAGACTACGTCTAAGTTCCATATTGAAAGCTTCAATCTGGACATACACAGTCAGTCCGTCTGTACTAAAGTCAGGTGACGACCCAGTTGACAGTCAGAACGAATCAAGGACAGCAAGGCTGTACCCTGAAGACCATAAGGCACTATTCTTCGCTGAAGGATGAGTGTCTGGACTGCCTGGGCGATTCAATCTAAGCAAACCTTGGGGGTGTATCAACGCAACCCAACGTCGTCAGCGAATCAACTCCTGACTCGAGCTTCTGGTGCCAGGAGAAAGGAGCAAGGAGCAAAAAGGCGATTCAGTCCCCGAAGGAAGAATGCCTGACAGTCCAACCTGGTCTCATGTTACACGATCATCGGGGGTGTATAAACGCAACCGACTTCGTCAACAAGAAACTCAGGGCTACTTATATGTCGCCTGATCTCGCACGAGTGTCTGACTCCGAGAAAACAGGTGAGACAAAAAGTAGATGGTGAGCGAGGTTTCGAGATTCCACAGAACTCAAAGATGTGAAGGGCTTTGTTGTTTGACAGACGCAAATCTCTGAGCCCAAAAGCCGTCAACAACATATTTGCGTATTCTTTAATAGTTGTGACTGCCAGCTTATCCCATTCTTCAGACGGAAATGGAAGACGGTAATCTTATTCCTGTCAACATCTCGATAGTCTGAACGTTGTCAGACTCAGAGCGGAGAGGTTATAGTACCTTTCGAGTTAGAGTAGACCGACTCTCTCGGAAAAGGTCCTTGGAAAGTGAACTAGGAAGGATGTGACCTCTGTGAATCCAGGATCCTGAAGGCCAAAATGGGGCGATCAGGGTCATTGTAGCTCCCTGTGACGTCATAAATCCTCATTACATTTTCCTAAGCGATTGAAAAAGGGGAAAAGAGACTAAACATCCATCCCCGTTTAATATCATAGGATGGCGTTTAATGGTACCGATCCCGGATCGAGAAAAAGGGAGCAGAGAAGAAGAAGCCTCTTCGTCCTCACATATCGAAGAGAAGAATGAAAGGGCGTCCCTAAAGTCTCCACAACTCTCAACATACTTCTAAAGAAAGATTCCACTCGGAAGTCAAAAGTTGCTGCCGTCGATCAAGACGATTCGTACGGACTTTTGCAATCCTGTAACAAACCTCTAGAGGATCGTTACATTCTACGCCTGTTGTTATAATAGGCTCTTTCTCGTAAACTCGAGCAGGGACCGAGAGAAGATACTTCTTAAGATATGAGAGAGCTGTGGAATATCAGAGTTGATGTGGACCACTGGTTCCAAAAACTCGTTTCGAGGACTGGAGGGACGACCGAATTGCATTTACTTCTTTCAGATTAAGATCCACGGACATCTGAAACACTATCCAGATGTCGGCACCTTCTTTCTATCATGACGCACTGAGAGATGTTCAGAATAATTGCCTAGATCTAGAATAATATTTCAGTTTCCCGGTAGGAAAAAACTGTGGTCTGAATTGCAGTCTATTCGGGAAACAACTTCTTCAGTGGAAGGAAATGGTCCCCAGCAAGCTCATCCATTCCCTCCCCGAGTATGCTTACTTCCCTATAATGGCTGCGCTTTGCCTAAGCAGGAGAGCATATAAAAGTGCAATGTTGCGGTAGACTCGTAGTTCTATACCGTGCGGTAACGAGCACCGAAAGGATTGAGATACTCTGGTTGAACATAGTAAGGCAAAACGGATGCAACGTTTAATCATTCACGTAAGAAATCCCCTCAATCTTAGGCTAAAGTCCGTGATTGTAGGACAGATATACAGTTTAGTTCAGTCAATCCCCGCAGGAGAGACGTAACCGCCAGCACAGAGATACGGTTAGTCAGTCAATCCCGCAGGAGAGAGAGACGTAACCTACCGCGCATGAGAGCGCACGATCTGTTACTGGCTCGGTTGGAACTTGGACAGTCAGACACAGCAGCAGCCAGCAGCTTACGAACGTCGTCTCTTAACTTTATGTCTGGGTTGCCATCTACCCTATTCTACGAAGAAATAGGTGCGTTATTTTTTGAGCAAAAAGACACTCTCAAGCTGGTATATTTAAGCGAAACAGAAAACGCTAAATATATAGATGCGTTTGTGTCGTCAGAACACTACCATACAACGGTAAAAGATAAATCGGAAACTCCTGGAAGGCTGCAGGGAGTAACGATTAAATGTCCTTAAAATAATGGACAATAGACCTCTCGTTGCCATCCGAAGAGGTAACTACAGCAAGCGTGTATGACTTGAACCAACCAGTAGAAAAATAACGCAAGGCAAAATATTTATTATATCACAATAAAGTTTGTTCATACTTACCTGGCAGACATATTATAGCTGAATTCGGAAGTACAGCTACATATATCTGACAGGCAAGTTTCATGAACAAAACTTAGAGAATCTCGAAGCAGACAGCTCAAGCTTCTTATGTTATTGGACATAAGCGTTCATTGACGTAGTCTACAAGTCTATTTCTTGTACGAGTCTGCGAATGACGAATGAGAGCTCTTCCGATCTTGTCAATAAGAGCTTATTCGCTTACGCAATATCAAGTTAAAGAGATGTTTGTCAATGAGAACTAACCCATTTACGGGACAAAGAGATATTTTGTCAATGAGGGGATACCCACTTACTTGACAAAACGATATATATTGTCAATGGGGGAAAGTCACTGAATTGACAAAACGTAATCCAGAAGTCGAGCATTTATTTTCCGATTCCCGTCTCAAACGAGAAAGGGCAAGAATCCTGTTAAGAGACAGGGCTTACGGCAGGTAGAACGACGATGTTCAATTTGGCAGCGTAGTCCCGACTAGAAACTAACAAAAAATCTATCATCTGAAAAACCCTTTCAGATGGGCTAAAAAGCTTGCAAAATTATCCTGGGAAGAGGAAGAAAACTCTCCAGCCAGCTTCCTCTCCCGTATCACAACTAATGCCTGCTAAAGCTTAAAATTATTGGCAGTATGGCAAAGGGTGGCAAAGGAAGTCCTGTCTTGCGCTTTGCCTGAAAAGCGTCCCTTTTGATGAATGCCTTTGCAAGAATCCTACTGAACGTCGCCGAGACGTTCGAGCCTTTACATAACCCGTAACTGCCTTATCGCAAAGTCTTGACTGCGGTAGAGAAAAACGAGATCTTCCCTTGAGCTTTCCTTAACTCCCATCCACCTTTGCGAAAAGCAATATAATATTGACAGAGACCTCTTGAATTCACGAACCCGAGGTCTTGCTGGGTTTCGAAGACGAAGTTGTCTGTTCACTTTAAGCTTCCTCGAAGCACTGCTTACTTCACATTCTTGAGGCTCAAAACTTAAACAAGAGCTTGAAGTCTGAAGAGTTCAACAGAAACGTTCAGCCAGGAGACAAACCTCCTGGTGTGCGGCTGCGAGGCGCGCTCGGCGTCCATTTTGCGAGGACGCTCTGCGTCCTGGCGCGCGCTCGGCGTCCACTGGCGCGCGCCCTGGCGTCCATTCCGAGCGTCCCGTTCAAGCCGAGCGTCAAAGAAGCGTGCAGAAAATCGTCACGCTCCTGACCGGCGTCAAAACAAGCGCGAGAAACTGCCTTCTTTTTCATATTTCTCGGTGAAAGACGTACACGTGATCAGGCGAACGTTCGCTTCTTACTTCTCACTGAAACGCATAACGAGAGATGAGGGGACGTGAAAGCGTCCTCTTCTATAAAGCTTCTATTTAGAGGGCGCGAGTCCTTCGAGATTCGTGCACGTGCACGATCTTCCGCAGTCTGGGAAACGTCAACAGGTCCTACCGAAGGGACGCCAGATCGATGTGGGTTCCCCGTAACCCTCCTACGGCTTTCGACATGCCCTGCTCCTCCCTAGTCCTGGGAGTCCGACAGAGGTCCAGGCCTAGAGGTGTTATGGGGCGGATCTGACATTCCCTCCTGACGAGAGAGAGGACGTGAAGCGTCCTCTTCTCTAAAGCTTCTTAGAGGGCGCGAGTCCTTCCGAGAGCTCCAACCCTTGCGCAGGGAGGACGCCTCGGAGGACGAGAAGCAATACTTCAGGATTCGTGCACGTGCACGAACTTTGGCAGTCTGGGGATTTTCATCAGAAAAACTGCCGAAGGCACCCAGATCGGTGGGGAGTTTCCTCGTAACCCTCCTTCGGCTTTCGACATGCCCTCTCCCTGTGGTCCTGGGAGTCCGACAGAGGTCTAGACCTAGAGGCGTTTATAAGGCCGATCTGACGCACCCTCCACTACACAAGGGGCACTGTCACTGCACTTAGCCACTTCACTATTGCTCTCTAAAGCAAGCACTTTCGATTCTAAGTTAACGAAAACGAAAGAGTATAAGAGAAAAGGGCAATAACCTCTACAGACACTGTTTTAGGGCCCGAAGGCAACATTACAGGGTTAGGAGTAACAATAACAGAAGTAGCACTCTTCACAACAATGAAGGAGAGCGATCACCTCTCGCAGACATATTCATAACCCGTAGGCCATACTATACGGGGGGGGTAGGTGGAAAATAAAGTCTACAGAAGGTTAGCAGGTCACTACCCTGACTTTTGTTTACTGATTAATTGCGTACATACGAATCTACTTTTTCCTTACGGAATTAGACCCATGTTTATATTAATTGCGTACATCGAATCATACGTCTTCCTTACGGAATAGGACAAAGTCTCACACTCCTTACATGGCAAATCTCAACAAAGAAAGCAGACCCAAACCGCTCGTGCATACAAGTGCGGATCTACCGAAGCTTTCGGTAGCCACACCCTATCTTTGCAGACAACACCCTCTGAAACTAGCCTAACTAGATTCAGATATCTTATGCAAAATGAATCAAATTCAAATCAATTTAAGATAGCGTATGCCTAGCCACAAATCCAAGTAAATGAATCAAAAGACAATTAGGATACTTAGCGGCAATGAAGTTTCCAAAATCCTAAGACGGAGGTACTGAAAACAGGTGTTTTCAGCACCGGCGACAGAAAAATTATGAATAGAAAATGGGAATGGTTCCTGATACCCGCCTCCAGCGGCGGGAATGGGTACTAACCACTCGGCCGACACTGCGTGTGTCGGAAGTTTTTTTTAAATTCTGTCGGACTTCAGAAAATACAGCTATATATATATCTGACAGGTAAGTTTCATGAACAAATTCTCGTTTAGTTTTGATCTGCCCGTACGAGGGCCCTTGCTGCGTCGCAAAGGGTGAAGGAATGTGTTTCCCCTTATTTCCTGATATAAGACAGTACCGTGGTATTGTCTGAGTGGATCGTCACTGTTTTGTTGAAGACTTCCTTAAGCAAAAGCTTTCAATCCCCATAATCATAGTCTTCAACATTTTACTGCTCACATTCAAGACAAGTCAACTGAGGAGACCAAATTTAACCCCTACAATTTGTGCATAAAAAATGCAGGTCAAAATAAGCTTTAACTAACCTAGTATTACAGCCTTTGCTGCAATGCCTAACACTGAGCACTAGAGTCGGACATGGCCGACAAGACTAAGATTAACAAAGTTAAAAATTGGTAAATGCGTCTAATGGTGCCGAAACAGCTACCAAAAGCAAGAGTACTTCACCAATTATAGTAACTATGATTAACTGACAAGAAAATACAGGCAGTTCCAGTTAACAGCAGGGGTTTCGTTCCTGGGCGAGTGCTAATACCAAAAATTGACGATAACCAGGCCATCACATCACAGGAATTATGGTAATACATGGCATTTATATCGACTTAAGTGCCGATAAACGGTTTACTGGTGCTGTAAATTGCTTACAGATACCCATAAACTGCCTGAACACCAATAAACTGCCTACCAATGCCAAAAATCTAGTTAAAAACACAGTTAGCCAAGTATTGTAAAACCAAAACACTGTGACCTGATGCTGCCAATAAGCGGGGACTGTCTGTAATTTATTCAAAATTAATCCTTCAGCTTCCAGGTATTAGTTTTTCCTGTTTGGCAAAAGAATACCACCAAACAAATATGTAAGAAGTTAAACTTTTGACAAGTCAGATATATCCTACAGCTTAGCTTGAGTAAATGAGTACATTAAGATAACAGCACATTTAATTAACATAATTAAATCCTGTCAAGTTACAAAGAGTTTGTGAAAGAGATTTGTTGGAGCTGATGGCATAATGCTCAAAAAGTCATCTTCAGGTAGGCTTACAGGGTGCCCTCCCTGGTATCTCAGGGTTCTCCAAGTATCCCTTGTCGTAAATAATTCATTGATTTTTTCCTGTTCATATATATCAGGCTTTACTTTGGTCTCATGATTGACCTTAGCCATTGTTAATCAATGCCTGCTATTCTTTCACTCTATTTAATCTTGGCTCTATCATAGCCTTGGTTATTTCCAAACAGTGCTTCTGAACTTTTAACCAACACTTTTAAAGATGTAGATCATAATCTAGGGTGGATGTGTCATGTCTCCCCTACCCTCCCAATCCCCTACCTACCCTGCAACCACCCAGGATGAACAAACAAGGAAGATCCACTCAGTTTTCATTATTATAGATTATTATATAGTAGCATCCAAACAAGTGACTATCTCAGCACATACCCGCTTGTCTTTAGACTTAGTTCATTTTATAGCCTAATTATTATATTGCCTACAGTTATTACAAAATTATACAGAATTTTGAATGCTGTGCTAATAGCAAGGACCCACATGTAAAGAATGCATACAAAAGAGGATAATGTTCATAAAAATAAAGACAATATCAGAAGACACTTACACATCCTGGAAATCTTCGTAAGTTGAGGAAGGCGTGAATACATCTAGAAGACCAATTATCTGCAAAAAAAGGATACTAAGTAATCCAGTTGAAAATAAAAAAATAAATATATAAATAAATAAAAAGATACAAGTAATTGAAGAAATGACTTCAGTAAAAACTACAAAAATTGAATTATCTTAGGATAATGGAAACATCACTCACAAGTTTAGAAAAATATCAAGGGGTGGATTGATGTGCAATTAATTAGCTAATTAAGATACACATCCTTTACAGAAAACTGGAAAATTCATCTACCATTTATAACAACATCTGAAAGCTCAACTTGAATGTTACATTTCATCAACAATGTCAACACCTACAAACTTTTAATTGAGAAAAATAAAATATAAACTTACATTTTCATGGTCCATATGTTTCAACATTCTCAGTTCTCGATATGTTCGTTTTGCATGAATGTGGGTTTGAAATGGTCTGGCCAATTTTTTTATTGCAACTTTAGTGTTGGTCTTTGAGTCCATCGCGGAGCTGTTAATAAAAAAGAAATTAAATGTTGCAGCATACTCCAAGATGTATGATTTACAGAACCTCAGAAGGTTCAATGTATCTTTTATTGGCATATAACTTTTTAAAAATTAACATTTTTAATTAATGCAGTACATATACTTTGTGGCAGCATGAACCATTCAAGACACGCTGAAAAATAAAGTTTAATAAGCTTTAAAACAAAACACCAAAAAGCACTATCTGTATTTCCCAAGCATCAACCTTAACTAGATGTGAATAGTATTATTTAAAACTAAAAATAACAAAAATAACAAAATTACTACATTAAGAAAAACATGGATTCACTCGGCAATAGGAAGTCATTGTAGTACCTTTCAAGCCCTTTGTTAACCTCACTAGAATGTGTTAAAGTTTAGTACAGGATTTAGAAGACTACACAACCTTCCTATATAAAATGAACAGGTCCATCAACATTACTGTTCCAATATGTATAACGGAGCCACTTGTTTCATGTACAAAACCCACACTATATTCCCATGACTTATGCAATTATTTTGTCATTCTTTTCCACAATAAGGACATTCACATCTAAAATTGCAAAGTCTGCACAGACATATATTCAGACATCTATTCTACACTTGCAGTTTGAGTAGCAACACACCTTTTCTTGGAGAAAAAAAAATGACAATTTGTCCAAAATTGCATTTTTCCTAACTATACAAACCTGAGGTCCTTTTACAATAGGAAGGTTACTAGCGGCAGCTGGATAGGTCGTAAGCTTTCGAACAAGGGTTCGGTAGTTAACTGCTTGTCCGACAGGCGCGCTTTGCGCGCGACTGGGAGGGAGGTAAACAAATCACTTTTGCTTTGGCCCAAGCAAAAACTGCAGAGTGAGGGGGTGGCATGAGGTGGGGCTATGTGTAAAAGGACTCAGGTTTGTATAGTTAGGAAAAATGCAATTTTGGACAAATTGTCATTTGTTCCGACACGGCATACAAACCTTCGGTCCTTTTACAATAGGAAGACTCACTTCTTGGTGGGTGGAATCTGAGTCTTTTGTGAACAGACTGGTGTTCGCCCTACCTTGGAAGCCTCCCTGGTCCGTAAAGAGCAGGGAGGGATCCAAGCCTCTGTCCGATTGACGGGGGTGCACACCGCAGGATCAATGGTCAGACCTCTGGACCGAGTACTAAGAGAGGGGCATGCGCATCTCTTAGTACCAGCAATGCAAGAACTTGTTCCTGTACAGGAGCAAATAGTCATGGGTTTGATCTTGTAGGCATCCACTTCCCCCCCTTGCAGAAGGAAGTGGTGGATATTCTGCTTCCTATCCCTAGTGAAAGGGATAGGATGGGGCTCTGTCATATAGCTCACCTGCATCTCGTCCTCATCCAGCGTAGTGACGACCATGGCCCTCTGCCCGCAGGTAGAGGGGAAGGAAGAGATGGGAAGAGAGAGCCAGTCACTCACTCACTCACACATCCATCCACACAGTCACACCAGGACTCGATGCTGTTCAGCCTGCGAGGGTCTGGGTTAGCTACACAACTTGTTGAGCAGCCACCACGGGTCCAAGGAAAAGGTGTCCAAGGACCTGTGGGCAATATCCCGAAGGTAGAAGGACGTAAAGGTAGTCTGGTTAGACCAGACCCCTGCCTTCAGGACCTGCGCCACGGAGAAGTTCTTGCGAAACGCCAACGAGGGGCCAATACTTCTGACTTCGTGAGCTCTCGGACGGGACGTACGGATGTCGTCACTACCATCAGCCTCATACGCCCTCCTGATGACCTCACGCAGCCAGAATGAAAGAGTGTTCTTGGATACTTCTTTCTTGGTGACCCCGGTGCTAACGAAGAGGCTCGACACTCAGGCCTGAGGTGACGAGTTCTCTTCAGATAGCGCCGTAGCGCCCTCACAGGACAAAGCAGCATCTCATCCGCATCATTATCGGTGAAGTCCAATAGGGAGGGAATCGTGAATGACTCGAACCTGTCATCAGGGACTGAAGGATTCTGAGTCTTCGCAACGAAGTTCGGGACGAAATCGAGCGTCACGGATCCCCATCCCCTGGAGTGTCGTACATCATAGGAAAAGACCCCATGAAGTTCCCCTACTCTCTTCGCCGATGCCAGGGCCAGCAAGAAGAGGGTCTTGAGGGTCAGATCCCTGTCTGACGACTCTCGGAGTGGCTCGAACGGTGTTCGAGTCAGACTCCTAAGGACGAGAGTCACGTCCCACGCAGGGGGCCCGAGTTCCCTGGGTGGGCAAGACCTCTCGAAGCTCCTCATCAGCAAGGAGATCTCGAACGAGTTCGAGATGTCCAACCCCCTCAGTTTTAGGACGAGCGCCAAGGCGGCTCTGTATCCTTTCACTGTGGGACTGATAGGAAGCTTCTCTCGGTCGAAGAAACACGAGGAAATCCGCTACCTGCTGAAGAGTGGCTCTGAGAGGAGATAGACCCCGTCTACGACACCAACCACAGAAGACGGCCCACTTCCCTGGTACACAGCTGCAAGAGGACTGACGGACGTTTCCAGCCATCTCTGTTGCTGCGCTACGAGAAAAGCCTCTCGTTCGCAAGAGATGGTGGATAACAGCCAGCCGTGAAGACGTAGGGGAACTGGACTGCTCGGTGGATACCGCTCGACGTGTGGCTGGGCGAGAAGGTTGTGCCAAGGGGGAATCTCTCTTCGGTTCTCCTGCGAGAAGAGCCAGCAGGTCCGGATACCAAATGGCCTGTGGCCATTTGGGAGCCACCAGGATCATCCTGAGATTCGGGGTGACCAGCGCTCGACTGATCACCTTGCGAATCAGGCTGAACGGGGGAAAGGCATAGGCGAAGAGGTTGTCCCACGGAGGTGTTTGAAGAGCGTCCTCTGCAGCTGCCCATGGGTCCGGCACGGCCGAGAGAAGAACACCTGGAGTTCCTGTGTGCCGGGTGGCGAACAGATCCACGATGGTGCGCCCCCACAGGTCGAAGAGCCTTTCCGCCACGTCCTGGTGTAGAGGACCATTCGGTCCCTATCACCTGATCCCGACGGGCATGAG
This sequence comes from Macrobrachium nipponense, assembly GCF_015104395.2. Classification (NCBI taxonomy): domain Eukaryota; kingdom Metazoa; phylum Arthropoda; class Malacostraca; order Decapoda; family Palaemonidae; genus Macrobrachium; species Macrobrachium nipponense. Next base: position 40,245,176 of record NC_061109.1, read on the forward strand.
CGTGTCTGCTACTACATTCCTCTTCCCTGGAATGTAGCGTGCCGACAGCTCTATTGAGTGTGCCTGAGCCCACTCGTGCACCTGCCGAGTCAACTGGTACAACGGGAGGGACACTAGGCCCCCCTGTTTGTTGACGTAAGCCACCACTGTGGTGTTGTCGCACATCAACACCACTGAGTGTCCCATCAAGCGGTCCTGAAACTCTTGGAGAGCGAGGAACGCTGCCTTGAGTTCCAGTACATTGATGTGAAGGTGCTTGTCGTTCTCGTCCCACACTCCTGAAGTCAGCAACTCCTCCAGGTGTGCGCCCCATCCCTCGGTCGATGCGTCTGAGAACAGCCTCAGTCGGGGGGGGAGTGCGCAGAGGCACTCCTCTTAAGAGGTTCCTGTCGTCGAGCCACCAGGCTAGGTCCTGCCTCACCTCCTGTGTCAGTGACACTGGAAAGCTTGGGGGATCCGTCGCCTGTGACCAACTCTCCTTTAGTCTCCACTGAAGAGACCGCAGGTGAAGACGCCCGTGAGGGACTAACTTCTCGAGTGACGAACAAAGGTGTCCGATCACGACTTGCCATCGCTGAGCTACCTGTTCCTGCCGAGGACAGGAAAACTGGTTGGCTGCCTCCCTGAATCTGCTGATCCGCGAGTCTGCGGGGAAGACTCGCCATGCTACCGGTCGATCAGCATACCCAGGTACTTCATCCTCTGCTTGGGCTCGAGATCGGACTTCTCGAAGTTCACAACGATCCCTAGATCGCGACAGAACTCGAGAAGCCGATCCCTGTCCTGTAGCAACTGCGAGCGGGAGCTCGCCAGGACCAACCAATCGTCGAGATACCTCATCAGACGTATCCCGTGCGAATGGGCCCAAGCAGACACCAGAGTGAGACAAAACGCGTGAACACCTGTGGGGCGGTTGAGAGACCGAAGCACAGTGCCCTGAACTGGTACACCGTCCCGTCGAGGATGAAGCGGAGGTACTTTCTGGAGGACTGATGAATGGGTATTTGGAAATACGCATCCTTCAAGTCCACTGAAAGCATGAAATCGTTCTCCCTGATGGAGTCGAGCACTGAGCGTGCCGTCTCCATCGTGAACCGGGTCTGGCGAACAAACCGGTTCAGGGGAGAGAGATCTATCACCGGGCGCCAGCCTCCCGTAGACTTTTCCACCAGGAAGAGTCGACTGTAAAAGCCCGGTGACTGATCCGTGACGATCTCTACAGCTCTCTTGCTCAGCATGGTCTTGATCTCCTGTCTGAGTGCTACGTCCTTCGGTGACCCGGGGACGTACGACTGCTGTTGGACCGGGTTGGAGGTGAGGGGTGGCCGAGATTCGAAGGGTAATAGATATCCCTCCCGAAGGACATCTACTATCCAGGTCTCGGCGCCGTAGCGCTGCCAAGTTGCCCAATGGCTGGCCAGGCACCCCCCCACTTCCGGCAGCAGGTGAGGGGGAACGCCGTCCCTAGCGTTTCCCCCCTTTCTTCGACTTCTTCCCAGAGCCTCCACGGGATGAGGAGGGCTGGGAGGAGGGCTGGTTACGGCCCCCCTTACCAGAAGTCGAAGAAGACAGAGTCACTCCTCGGGGCTTCGACGCAGCAACCGTCTTAGCAGCCGAGGAGGCGCTAGCCGAGCTCTTAGACTTGGCCGCAGTCCGAGGCTGCCCAGAAGCCTTCGAGACTGCCTGGTGAACCAGACGGTCACTGTCATCAGTGCGCCGTCTGTCCACCGCAGCGTCCACCATCTCTCGTGGGAAGAGAGACGTGGAACTCCGTAAAGGTCCGTTTCGAAGTCCCAATGCCGCTTCACGCCCGGCCGCCCTGGTGGAAAACCCGAGTAAGGACAGCGTCCCTTTTTTTTTTCGACGGAGAACCAGGTTGGCCCACAGGTTCACCGTCTGGTGGGCAAGGAAGGAGATGGCTCTTCCCCCAGACTGGCAAAGTCTCCTGAAGGCCGAGTCCCTCTTCGGGAGAAATTCCCTTCCCCCCCCGGAGTTGGCTGCGACCTTAGATACTGTGAGGGACCACAGATCTAGCCAGGAGACGGCCTGGAAAGCTGCCATGGCGGTAGATTCCAGGCCTAGTGCCTCTTGCTGCGAGAACCACAGGTTCTCGGACAGGAGCTGTTGCAGAGACACACCCGGAGTCAGCCTCGCTAACTCCGGGTTCACCTGTTTGGGCGGCATCGGATCCTCAGATGGCACGTAAAACCGCCGCTGTCGTAGCAGAGGAGGTGGAAGCAGCTTGCTAGACCTGCCAGACTTCAGCGAACCGTCCTGTCCAGAGACAAGCGATTCAACTTGGTCCAGCACTGAGTCAGCCAGCTCTGACCGCGGCAAACCCACCGTCGGTCTGGGTTCCCTCTTCGGGCCCCAGAACGACTCGAGCCGGGACGTGGGCTCGGATGGTGGAGCGGCGATCCTTCCCCGAGGTCGTTGTGCTGACGAATCAGCGCAATAACCTCGGCAAAGTTCCCTCTGGATCTCGGGCGTGATAGCATTCCTGTGGAGTCGGACCGTCCAGTTCCCTCGAACAATCGGAGTACCTCCCGAGACCCTCCTCCCTCAAGGAGAGGAGCAGCGACAGCCCCCTCTCGGTCTCCTCCAACCACCTGTGCGTAAGACCTGGCTGGTCCGAGAACCGAGCCTGGTACGTACGACGACGTGGCGAGATCCTGAAGGGCGCACCCTTCACGATCACTCCTCAATACCTCGCCCCTCCCGGGTAACCCGAGGAGGTTGAAGGTATGGGGGGAGAGGGCCGAACCTGACGCTCCCTCCTCGCTCGCTGGCAGAACCAGCGGGCTTGGAAGACTGCAGGCGATCGTCAACCCGCGGTGGCGATCGAGCTGCAGGCCTAGTCGAGCCGTCTCGCTGTGGAGAACGGCTGGACCGAGAACAGCGGCCCCGGTCTCGTCGTGTCAGAGGAGCTGGTGCTGGTCGCCGTACCCGATCGCTCTCTGTGAGAGTGACGGTCAGGCGACCGGCGAGCTCCACTGTCACGGTGAGACCGGTGCGTATCCTCACGGCGCGTCACGTCGCTGGTACCAGCCGTGGGCTGGTGCCGGCGAACGGGGGGACCTCTTCCCAGCCTCAGCCCGTGGCCGGTCATGGACCGTCACGTCCGCCCGGGTAGCCAGCTGCTCGCCGCGAGAGCGAGAGCTGGTCTGGTGAGAGTCGCGTGAGCGGCTGTCACCAGTCTTCCGCTCCGTGCCGTGAAACCTGACGCTGAGCGGATCAGGGGTCTGGTTCCTGGTGCACGGTCGCTGGTAGGCGGACCGTACACTCGGTACTCTCGCGAACGAGCGGCCGAGCCGGATCCTGCTGCTGTGGGCCGGCCCCGAACCACTGACAGCAGGTGAGGAAGTGCCGGTGTTAGCCGGCACCCCTCTGGTCCCCGTAGTCTTCTTCCTTGCGGGGAGAAGAGGACGGGTCCTGCTCCCGAAGGAGCAGGGCGACCAGCGGAAGAACCCACCCCCCCGTCTCACCAGAGCGAGACGGGGCCCTTAGAAGCTCCCGAAGAAGACTTCTTAGGGGGGGGGGAGGCGACCTTCTTCTTCTTAGGCGGGGGAGCCTTAGAAGAAGAAGGGGAAGAGGCGGCAGACGACGACGACGAAGAAGACGATGAAGACGACGACGACACCTTCCTTCCTCCTTCTTCTTCTTCCTCGTCAACCTCCTCAGGACCGATGTCAGGTCTGTCATCCAGGACGGAGCCGGGCTGCTGTTGCCGAAGCAACAGGGCCCGGACGTACCTGTCCGAACAGACCAGCATCGGGAGCAGCGGCGCCAGGAACGGGAACGACATCAGCAGGTGCGGGCATCACAGGAACGGCAGCAGACACGGCAGGAACAGGATCAGGAACAGCAGCAGTGGTCACGGCAGGTACGGCAGATACAGCTGGACGAACCAGCGGCACAGACGTCATCGGTACCGGTGGGAGGTCCAGGGGCGAACTCTTCGGGCACATGAAGTCCGGTCGCGGCAGCACGGCAAACCCAGGTGGCGGCATCACACTCCCCCGAGTTACGGCGACTGGCCCCTGCACCGATGTTGTTGGTGTTACAGAGACCGCGTGCTGGGTGTACACCCAGGTGAGGAGGAGGTGACGCGTAGCCAGGTGTTGTCAGGGTCGTGGTGGTGGTTGTTACCGTAGCGTGCGTAACGCCACGGAGCCAGCGAGATGATAGAGCAGCCCCTGGACATTCTCACGGCACGCCCTGCAGTCCCAACGACGCCCACACCTGTCCAAGGTCATCCTTCACGGCAACCGCACCTGAGGAGGCAAAAGTCGGGTGATTAGGCGGATCCTCTACCCGCTCGCGCGAAGACGAGCGGATAGAGGACCCAGAGTACAACTCTACGTCGGGGTATCTAGCGCCCTCTCCACACCCCCCTCGACACATCGGGAGAGGAGAAGGACCTAGACACCCCCCCCGAAGGGGAAGGCGCGATACGAGGAAGTTGAGCGGGCGGCAGGAAAGAAGACGAAGTGTCCGTCACCAAAGGAGTCGCGGGAGAGCTTTCCGACGACTCCTTTGCAGGCCTTCGCTTCTTCCTGCCCTCATACAATGTCCACTGCGCCTCCGACCAGTCCATACAAACATCACAGGGCTCGGCCCGGGTGCATTCGCGCCCCCGGCACCGAGCACACAAAACATGAGGGTCTATCTCGGGAAAAGATCTGAATTTCCCACATTTGCGCCCTTCGGTACCCGGGCAAAGTCTCCTTGGGGTAGCGAGGCGCGGAGATTCCATCATTAATGAATTCAGCGTAATTAATATGAAAAGAGAGAATACTGTACTTACAATCTTTCATACACAATTACAAACAAAACAGAAAGCAAACGACGAGCAGCGGGCAGAGAGCGAACACACACGTCCATCCACCGTGAGGCCGAAAGCAAAAGTGATTTGTTTACCTCCCAGTCGCGCGCGCGCGCCTGTCGGACAAGCAGTTAACTACCGAACCCCTTGTTCGAAAGCTTACGACCTATCCAGCTGCCGCTAGTAACCTTCCTATTGTAAAAGGACCGAAGGTTTGTATGCCGTGTCGGAACAAAATTATTTTCTCCTAATGATTTTGACAATGTAACAACTACTATAGGTATTGATATTTTTTACTTCATTTTAATAATTTAAAAATAATTATAAAAAAAAGAAAGTAAAAGAGAAGGTACACATTTCCATACTCACTCAAGGTAAATTGTAATATTTCAAAATGGGTAAAAAGTTCAGTAGCAGAGATTTCAAGACAACAAGATTGGGAAAAGTAGGACAACCTGTCATGAAGGTAAATGGGCCACATTTATACATTATGCTCTTTATTATGATTTTTCAATTCCTGCTTTTATTTTGTAGTATATATGAATACATAGATGTTTGATTATATACTACACTTTTTCCTTCTATATTTGTGTCGCTTGTATTTTTCTGCTGCTGTGCTGTTTCTATCCCTTCTTAAATCAGCGACCTAAATTCTCATTCTTAAATCACAAACAAAATTCTCAGTCTGTTGAGAATTCTCTTGATATCATATTTCTTTAGCCAGCCATCTTTTCCTTCTGGACTGGATCTCAGTTGACAATAATAGGTAGAGTAGTTCTGTGTTCTGAATGATGAAATTCTATTTAGCCGTATTTTATGTTTAAAAAAAAACTTTGCTAAAAGTGGTCTGTTATGGATGACAACCTGTCTGTTTTTACTTCAACGTCATCACTAGAGTTAGCATATATAATTTCAGCTAGAGGTCTTTACCTAGTTCTCTCTTAATTAGATTAACCAAATTTTTTATTGTCTTAGGACTTTGTACTTTATTATTTTTAGCCTACCTAAATGGCACTTATCAATTCACACAGTTTTCTACAACCCAAAATCTCACCTTTCTCACTGTACCTAGTATCCAATAAATACTCCAGGTAACCTATGAGCTAGGAAGCACTGACAAAACATGAGCCCTTTATCCCAAAAAACAATGATCCAAATTGAAGCACAAATGGGGTTGGAGGCTAAAAAAGTGCAAGAAAACTGCCAAACAGAGCTTATTTTAACACAATAAGAAAAGCTAATCTGCCATGCCTTTAATTATAACGAACTGGATATAGGTACGGCAGCCGTATCCCTGATTGCGATGGATATTGGTACGGCAGTGTATTGCGCATGCGCGAACACTTGTTTACCGACTGAGGCACATATCAGTGACAGCAAGAAAAAAATGAAGGCAAAACATGTTTTCAGGTTTCAACAAGCTGAAAAAGACAATAGACGTCTATGAGGAGGAAAAAGTTCCAGAAATGGTATATCCGCAGGTTACGAACGATCGAATCGGCCCTGAAAAGAGCTCCGAAGAGAAGATTCAAAGATTTGAAGCTTAGCTAGTAAGGTAGTGCAGCAGTCAGTAGTGCGTCCAATATGGGAAACATGCTGTTAAAATGGATCTGATTTGGAATGATTACTTAAGATGATTAGGCCGTTTACCAGAGGATTGACTTTGGTAGTTTTCCCTACTACCATGAATACAGCAGAGCACGGTTTCTGTGTATTTCTTAAGACCTCTGAATCTCCTCTTCGGAGCTCTTTGGGGATTTTCGGGGGCCGATTCGATCGTTCATGGGACCTGCGGATATACAATTTCTGGAAGTTTGACTCTTCGTAGACATCTATTGCTTTTTCAGCTTGTTGAAACCTGAAAACATCTGTTTTTCGGCTAAAACCGATGTCTTATTACACGGTTCAGAGAGATTTAAAGAAGATATGAAGTACACAGATAGATTAGTTTAGTTTTATTTTTCATGTATATAGTCAAAATGTAAGTATATTTAAGTATTATTGTGATTTTTCATATTTTCCTTTACTGTCAAAATGTTTTGGTACTTTTGGTGATGACAGTATGTTCTTCACTTTGACACTTCGAATTGAACATGTTCACGAAAACAATTCTGTTCGACTATTATTACTACTGTCACTTACCTTCTAGTGCTGTACCTATAGCTATTAGCAACAGTGCACGGTAACTGTTGCATGATTAGCAAACTACCATATCTGCAGAAAGTCAATAACACAATACGGCACCACTGACAGAATCTGACGTACCCCTACTATACACGATGTTATTTGTACGGCAGGAAGTCTGAAATTGACGCATGCGCAATTCACTGCCGTACCAATATCTATCGCAGTCAGGGATACGGCTTGCCGTACCTATATCCTGTGCCTAATTATAAATTTAGGGGGAGAGGCTTAGGTAGGCCTACAGGGTATTGCTTCAGAAATCTGGAGAACTCTGACAGCAGATTTAGTACTGAGGGTACCTACAAGGCCACCACCAAAACCCCTGCTTCCCTCTGGGCCCCTCCAGTAAGATTATTAGGGTAGTACTCAGAGAGGATTGAAGAAACATTATATACATATTAAAATAATTGGTTAGCATCAACAATAATTTTCAAAAACACAAACCAAAAAAAACACGATAACCTACGAGAAATATACATAAATTGTGGGTACATAGAGAGACTACCTAGGTAGGTAGTAGGTACCTAGGTATACAATTTGTAGTAGCTAGGTAGCTGGGAAGGAATGGGTTGGCAACCAGTTCAGTGGGAATTAGCCTATCGACAAGATAAAATTGCCTCTAGCCTAGTATTGATTTAGCACTAAGTGTTTGTCTTTAGTGTCATTAGCTGAAGAAATGAATGATCTAATTTAATGGAACTGTATGAACTTATCAAATAAATGACAACTTACCACACTTGGCCGTAGGCACCAGAACCCACAGGCGAGAGCATAGTATACCTCTGAGGTACCTCCCATTCTGTCTTGTTTAACTCAATGGTGTGATATCCTGGCTTAGGCATATTTCCTAGAAGCCTCTGTTTGGCTGTCAGATTAAAAAATAACTAATAACAGTATAATATGTTAGGGGTAAAATCTCTCCCTAAGTCGTGTTAAAACTTAGTCGTACACACACACACTAAAATCACAACTTTGTTGCAGCGTTGCCAGAATCGTGTGTAGGAGTTTGCGCTAAATTCTAGCAACGGGTTTTATCTTTCTTTTGTTAGGATTCGCAAACATGGTAGCTATATGGATTTGTTGAGCCACATAATTATTATTTTAAATATTTACGCAAGCCTAATAATGCACGTTCGTGAATGATTTAACGTAAGGTCAAGGTAGCGCTGTGAAGCACGTTTATCGCTAAGAAGCATCGTCAAGTTGGGTATACATAAGAAGTCGGAACTTGTTAAATTTAATTCGTACGCTAGACATTCGCAGTTAATTCATATCTAATTAACACATGCAAGTCTGCTCAGACTAATAAAAAACATAACTTATTTTGTATTTGAATTATTAGTATGTAATATGCTAATTGGGATTAATGTGCAGACGACAAAGTCAAGCACCTTAGCAAACTGCAGAGAATGATAAACAAACTTGAGCAATTGTTTAGTATTATAGACGGAGACTATTTACCATGAATTGCGTTTCAATATATATATATATATATATAGTATTGAATATACATACCACCAACGCAATTACTTCTGAAATAAGAAATTTATCAAAAGTCCAAGAAAAACCATTAAACGTACTCTTGAGGTAAAACGCAAATCATTTCAACTCGGCGTGAAGTTTACTTGTGTCCATGTGTTAACATTTTCAAGGCTACTTTTCATAAAAGCTTAACCACCAAAATACTTTTTGCTATCTGCTTCATTACTGACCCTTCAGGCAGTCCTCCACATACACCCCGATAAAACATATCCTGCCGTCGATTTTTTATTTCAGCTTCATTCAAACCAAATCGGCGTTACCTGCTATTTAAGGAATATGAATATTACTCTTTCATTTAAACTTTTTCCTGGGTAGTTGTTTACCTCTCTCCGACGATGACGCTGCGGAGGGTGCACCTAAGCATTACTAATCTTGCTTTCGCTGCTGTATCATTCATTGAATGGGGTTTGGTTTAAATGTAAATTCTTCTTGAACATGGACGCACTCGCACTGTCACTTCTCGCGGTAATTTGCTGAATAATCTTGCAGCAGATTTTATCGTGTGCTCTAAAGCTAATCTGCAAGTTGCATCTAGGCTCCTCCATCATATATACTTATAAACACATGATGAATCAGTATTATGATTGTCCTCCGCTGAAAATCTTTAATATCTCCCTTTATTTGTATGTCTTGGTTGTCTACGCTAAATCACTCGAAACATTAGGACATATCTCTTGCATATGATTCTTGCATTGATGGGTAACAAAGTTAGAACATGTGTTATTCTTAGATATGACGGTTAGTTAACCTTGAAGTCATATTTATCATATTTAGCATTTTCCTCAGGTTGTAGTAATTGAGTGTACCGTAAAAGATCGAATTACAATAATCTAATCCAACAGTGACATAATTAGGAGCGATCATTTTCATGGAAAGGTATTTAAGTATCAAGTGCGATAACTTCCGGATACTTTCACCACTTTACTGATGTGACCCTTAATTCGAGACATCAATAGTACGTCGGACGCTCGAAACGTCTCGCAGCCAACCGAGGTCGTCATGTTTTCCCAAAGCCAAATAATCAGTCTCAACTTCATTCAGTTTCAACAGTTTTACCAGCATTCATTTCTTGATGACACCTTGATGTCATCCAAAGGTGTGTTGTCCCCGAACTTCTTAGTCTAACCCGTGTTGCTTGAGTGTATAAGTGCGACATACAAACGAGTACTGGGCCCAGTATAGTGCCTTGTGGAAGTCCACTTTTCGGCGACTCTATCCTCAAACAAGTTCTATTTATTTGTACAAAAGGTGTTATGTTTTCAAGTTAGTTTTTCATATATATCAATGCATCAATTTTTATAGATCAATAGTTATATACCAAATCCCCTCGCAACAAATCATGCACAATGGTGTCAACATTAACTCTTAAATGATCTTACAAACTCGGACTGATTAACGAGTGTATCCTTAAACTGTTGGCTTTCTTATCGCCAACCTCTCACCTCAGGGGATATCTTATTTTCAATACTCCCGCCTAATAATATCACAATCTATTAATTTCACCTCATACCCAATAAGTCTGACCTAGTAAAAATCGATTAGACGAAAACATAATAGTTTATTCAACTGAGCTTCAGGAGAGAACAAAATCTTGCGCGAACATTGACCCACACTAAACTTTTCACAACATTCACAATTCTGCCTTTTGCAAATGGCATATTAAAAAAAAAACCGACAAATGCTGGCCATACCTCTATTAAAAAGATAGAAGTGAAATTTATCATATTCTTTTCCTCAATGTATTATTTATACGACATTATGGCGTCTAGCATTTCCTAAGGTAAAATAATGATAATCAAGGCACGTGCATTTCTTACCTACTACAGTCTGCAATACGTATCCCCAGCTTGATTTAAGCAAATGCAATACAGAGGTATACTCATACTTTGTACTACTTATACTAACAACAAGGATCAAATAAAATAAACACGTTCATATAATCTCAGTTATTAGTGGAAACACAAAATAACTGAACAGAAACATAGCCTCTAAATTCAGTACACCAACTACATAAAAACGTGCTAAAATCTATGGTCAAATAGAGCCTTGTTTCACCAAAGAAAATTATAATAAACATGTACATTATTTATTTTTTACATTTTCATTCTAATAAATGAATTATGAATATCCTATCCTAAAATTCCGGTATCCTTAACTCAACGCGAAACACCTTTTTCAGACTTTCTTAGGCTCTTCCATAGGGCTTTCCAACACACACACATACACACACCACCCCCAAACAACGCCCCCACCCCCCAACAACGACAACAACAGCATAGTAGTTTGTAGGCTTAGCTCCCCCCCCCCATCCCCACCCCCGAGTAAGCGAGAAGGAAAAGTTTTCATTACTTGCGTCACGAATCGTAAAATCTCATGTGCTATGAGACTGATAGACAGTCTTACATATTTGCTCAATAATGATCAAAATCTGATTTGTGATTCAACTGCTTACACCGTGTGTCCTATATACTATGGCTATGATGGCGCAAACATGTTTTTCTCCAAAGCTTAGTTGCTGGAGAATTGAGTCTCGATCTCCTTCATTTTTTAGTAATAAGTTTTTTTCCTTAAGTAACCTATCTAGTACCTGTCAAAATGAGGTCTTGAAACCCCTGTTGTGTTATTTCACTATTAGTGACAAACTGTGACATGACACAAAATGAAGTTATAGGTTTAGATGAGGTTAATAAGCGGTGTAGTCTTCCAGTTAGACAAAACAGTCTTATAAAATTAAGACACCATCATTCCAAGCGTTTACAAATCAGGAGTTTAATAATTCAGCAAATTCTCCCGATATATACTATATATATGAATCCCATGATGTCATTTTGATCTTAAATCTGGCATTGCCTTAGTTAAATTTGGCTGCAACAAGAACAACAGGATGTCTGTTTTTGTTAGGCCTAATGAAAACAGTTCGAAATACTGTATTCGTTTGTCTTAGGTTGTATCTTCGATGGTAAGTCGTAGTGAACTTGATACTCACTGATATTCTAAGTGATTGCTGGATGGATGGATGGCTAGATGGACGATGTATGTTATTTATGGCGAAAGCCCAGCGCTGGGGCCAGAAAGGACATTCATAAATGATTGCTGGGTCTGACGTACGCACGCAATTTTCATGCAAAGCGTGTCTCTTCAACGAGAGGTATTGACACCATTCCAGGCACACTGACAGCAGCCTAGATTTCATTAAATTGTACTCTTAATTTTCACCGAAGTTCTTTAGTTTTACGCAAGTAATTCAAGATAGTAGTGTTTTATATATATTACACACACACACACACACACATATATATATATATATATATATATATATATATATATATATCTATATATAATATATATATATAATATATATATATATATATATGTGTGTGTGTGTGTGTGTGTATGCATATTATAATATGTATCAAATGCGGAACACGTGTTTGACTCTTCTCTCGTTTACTTTGGATCGCATATGTCAATGAAAGATTGTGGGGACTTCTCTAAAAGCAATAGTATAATGTCTAGAAATAAATATCCGCGTACTCTTGCATTTGCTGCCTGCTCGTTGTCATAATGAAAACGAAACGCACTCGCTGTTTAAATGCAAATCTCTACTACTGTTTATGTAAATGAGGAAAGTAGTAGTTTGAATCATATTCGTATATCGTCGCATTATATCAGTTATAGCATCGTCTTTTAAGGAAAATGTATGAAGAAATTGATGCAAACTTCCCCGTCTGTAATGAGAGATAAGCAAAAGGCTTCAGTAACAGAGATCACCCAGAGTAATCGCGTATAAATATTCATTAGATACAATAAAAAACATTGAACTAATAACTATAATGAATAACTCATACACAAGGAGTTATTATATCTTCCTTAAGATACTAGAAAAATTAATTGCAATTTACAATTACAATTCTGTCTCTCGAATCAACGAGACCACCGTAACAAGAGCGTTCTATGGAACCTCGAATCTCTCTCGTACCTTAAGGTTACTTGATAAAGGCAATACATCTGTCAATAAATCTCGTGACGCTGCTGATAGCGAGCGATAAGCGCAGTCACAACAGGTAAGCAGGTCTTATCGTAGGACACATAACCTAGACTGATAAAAGCAATAATAACAATTACCCAAATGATACGAACGGGAACTAGATTTTACTTTTTTGGATTATCTTGAGCTTATAGTCTGGATACCCGAGAAAAGATGAAGTTTAAAGGAAAGTTTTCTGAAGTAATAAGAGTTGATGTGAGTCTAAATAAAACTGCCTCGAATCCGTTCGAGTCATAAACCGGTAAGAAACACAGCGAATCAATTGAGTCAAAAGTGAGAGCGGACAAAAAACGGTTCGAGTCTAAACGTGATAGAAAATTCTCCTGTTTAACTTGTTCTTTCTTTATATTACTGACCGGACATGCAGTGAATTAGCTCATTCGAGAGCTTTAAAACAAATCACTGTAAATGCGACGAATTAGTTTCTTCGAATATAATATTCACCTAACATACAGTGAATTAGTTCAATCGAGAGTCAATAACTAATCGGGAATACCACGAACTTGAAAAGAAAAATTATGGAAAAATTACATTATCTATATATATATATATATATATATATATATATATATATATATATATATATATACATAATATATATATATATATATATATATATATATATAGATATACACACATAATATATATATATATATATATATATATATATATATATTATATATATATATATATATATATATATATATATGTAACATTAATGTGACTGCAAATTCAGATACAATCAGGGCGGACTCATTACAGGTAGAAAACCATTGGCGTTCGTTTTAATAATTAAAGATTTTTATTTATTTTTATTTTTACATCACTCCAGAGTTGGTCACTTTGTAAAACACATGGGTCCGTCCTTTAATGAAAAGGATTGACCCTGAGATGCTGACCCAAAACCATATTTTCCTCTTCAACATCCCCTCAGGGTAAACGCAAATTTGGCAGGACCTAAGGGAAGATGTGTCACATTATCTTAATTGACAATTATAATTTCATATGCTATTTCTAGCAACATATTAGTCTTCTGAAGAATCACAAAGAAGTCTATTTGCCGATTCGCTAAATGAGGAAAACACATTTGGCATCGCTGCATAAACCTCCATGTTCTTTTAACCAAGTTCGTTCGACCGGCTATACTCCAGGTACCTTGGGCCACTGTTTAGTGGCGAGGTCCTATTATGGGGATTTCCCGGGAAAGCCCAATGTACAGGGTTTGGCTGAGAAGCATCTCTGCTGCTGAGGCGGCTTCCTTGGAGGGGGTTTGGGTACTATGGTTCAGCTAAGAGGACCTTCTCTGAGGACTACCACAAGGGGCTTCCGGCCATGATTTGGTAGAGAGATTCCCCATAGAGATTTCCATAGTGGAGGAGCAAGTGGGTTACAACTTGGGCAAAATATCCCCTTCCAGGGGTAACGCTGTTCGACAAAGAGATCCATCTATGAGGATCTCACCCTAGGAGGTCTGGAGGTCACATATCGGCCTAGACTATATTGAGTCCTATGATTCGACGGAGGTGGCTCATGAACCGATAGATTATATTATATATAGATATTATATATATATATATATATTATCTATATATATATATATACGTACATAATTCTGAGTTACTTTTTTCGCAAGTTTGCAAACAAGAAATCCAAATTAAGATCTGCATCGAACAACTCTTACGCTTACTTCATCATCGACAAAAACATCCTGTCTAATTAGCGTGGTGGCACAACGAACACCATTCCTTGCATTTGTGTGACCTAGAAACGCAGAGGTGTGAGAGGCATGACGGGCGTAAAAAGAGAGGGTT
>NC_061109.1:40264585-40277166 GCF_015104395.2 Macrobrachium nipponense
AACAGAAGTTATAAACTAATGACAACAACAACAGAGTCTCAGTTTTTAAAACGATCTTTGCTTTCTTCTGAAATAAAAGTAGACAAAATACTGATGCCAAGAACGCAGCCCAGCCAACAGGCGAAAGATAGGAGAAGAAGAAGAAGAAGAAGAAGAAGAAGACGAAGAAGAAGAAAGGATAATGGGGGGAAGACCACAGCGAAAAGAATCCCTTTGTTAGATGTGCCTATAAATAACATTCTGTAAAGCTCCCAGATTCTCCTAGGAAAAGAAAGTTTGTTCGAACACACACAGAGAGAGAGAGAGAGAGAGAGAGAGAGAGAGAGAGAGAGAGAGAGAGATTGTCTACATGGTGAGTGAAAGATAAAGTGATTCTTAAACAGTGAAAGTTGTGCGTCAGTCTCTAGATAAAATGATATCTGAAGCCTGATAAATGAGAAGTGGTCAGGATGCCTTTTAACTACTTTGACGAACTTACTAACGTCAACTTGCAACTATTGCAATCTAGCTCCCCACAAAGATTCAGCTAAAAAGAGTAAATCAATGAAAAAATCAAAAATTCTGAAGACAAGAAAAACTATATAGTTTCTTTATTCAGACCCACCGGAGCCGTTACTGAAAAAATGGTGTTTTGCCAATATCTTCATTGCTTGTACCGTCTCCTGCATTGCAAATAGGCTTAAATTTATAAAGCTATATTATTATAAATTGTTTATTATAATATTCAGGTACATTCGAACCTTTAATTCTTGCACCCACTACTACTGTTGGAAACATCTAGTGCCTTCAGCTCTTTTGAAGAGAGGCAATCACTCAAACGTTCCTTAATGACTAAGTGAAGTGAAAGGATGAATGGATCTTAATGAAGTGGATGAATAAATGAAAGAATAAATGGCTCTATTGAGCATCATTGCACATAGCCTGCACGCAACATATATATATATATATATATATATATATATATATATATATATATATATTTTATATACATACATATATATATATATATATATATATATATATATATATATACATATACATATACACACACACACACACACACACACACATATATATACTATTAATTATATATATATATATATATTTATATACATACATATATATACATACTATATATATACATACATACATATATATATATATATGTTATATAATAATATATATATATTATATTATATATATATATTTATATACATACATATATATACATATAATACATATTATATATATATATATATATTATATATATAATATATATATATAATATATTATTATCATATATACATATATATATATTAATATTTATATATATATAATATATTATATATATATATATATATATATATATATATATATATATATACATACATACATACATACATACATTACATACATACATACTACATATATATTATATATATATATAATATATATACGTGTGGTGTATATATACTTATATATATATATATATATGTATACAGTGGTACCTCGACATACGAAATTAATCCGTTCCGAGGCGGCCTTCGTATCATGAGCTTTTTGTAGCTTGAACCGCATTTTACATGTAAAATGCCTAATCCGTTCCAAGCTAAATTGACCAATAAACAATCAAATACTACAACAATTTGGACCATTCAATACCTAACTGAATACGTACTAGTACTAATATGTACGTACCTGTAAATAAAGTGTATTAGTGTACATGGTATACAAGAAATACTGTATGTACATACGCACGTATGTAGTAAAATGTAGAGTCTTACCTTTCGAGTGAGGCTATCTCTGAAAGTGGCGACAGAGGACGAGGACAAATGGCAGAAAACTTCTTATAGTAAGTACACTTAATGAAACACATTAAAAAGTAAAAAACATAAACTAAACTTTACAAAACACATTAACAAAACCGTAACACTTAACTTTACAAAAAACTTAAAATTAAATTTTTTTTGTCTTGTTTCTATTTTTACATTTTTTTTACTTTTTCATACTTTACATTTTTTTTTTTTTTTTACAAAATTTCAATTTCTTCACAACTTTCAACTTTCTGTTTTTTCGTAGTATCAATTGGATCTTCCTTTTTGCTTACTCCTAATAAAGGCCTCTTTAAAAAATAACTATCCAAGGAAGATTGCTTCTGCCTACTTTTCACAATGTTCCTGAAATGGTTCAGGCAAACGTCATTGAACTGCGCAAGCATACGACCTGTGTAAGCCTTTTCGGGGTGTCTCTTTTCTACAAATGATTGCACCTTATGAAAAGCAGCTAGAGCATCCTTAATTTCTGCCGTTGTCATAGGGTCGTCCTCCTCCTCCTCCTCGCCGCTGCTAGAGAACTCTTCTTGAACGACGTTATGTTGCATGGCCTCCAACTCCTTCAGGTCATCCGTCGTAAGCTCCTCTTGGTGCTCCTGAAGAAGGTCATTGATGTCATCCTCGTCGACGACCAGCCCCATGGACTTGCTGAGTGCAACAATCTCGTCAAGGTCTGGTTGCGAAACAGTTTCAGGATCGTTCAACTTGTTTCTGGAATCTGCAAGACCAGCTTTCGCCCACGAAACAGTTTCTGAATCTGCAGCACCAGCTTCGCCCACAGCAAATCCCTTGAAGTCTCGGGCGGATACGGCATCAGGCCAGAGTTTCCTCCACGAAGAATTCAAGGTTCGCCTCGAAACCTCCTGCCAAGCTTGATCGATGAGTCGGATGCATATCACAACATCAAAATGCTCCTTCCAAAATTCACGCAAGGTGAGGTTTGTGGTATCGGTGATGTCAAAACATCTCTTGAAAAGATGTTTCGTATACAGCTTCTTGAAGTTCGATATCACTTGTTGGTCCACGTGCTAGAGGAGAGGGGTGGTGTTAGGCGGAAGATAAAGAACCTTGATAAACGAATACTCCACTAGGATATCTTCCTCGAGGCCAGGAGGGTGAGCTGGGGCACTGTCTAACAACAGCAGACATTTCAGAGGGTGGCGCTTCTCTTCCAAGAATTTCTTCACTGTCGGCCCAAAACACAGATTTACCCAGGCTTTCGCATTAGCCCTCCACATCACTGGAAGCTTCTCCCTTAGCACTTTGTGGGCCTTGAAGGCTCGAGGAGTCTCTGAATGATAGACAAATAGGGGCTTCACCTTGCAATCCCCACTGGCGTTGGAACAAAGTGCGAGTGTAAGTCTGTCTTTCATAGGCTTATGCCCGGGTAGCTTCTTGGCCCAAGGAGTCTCCGAATGATAGACAAGTAGGGGCTTCACCTTGCAATCCCCACTGGCGTTCGAACAAAGTCCGAGCGTAAGCCTGTCTTTCATAGGCTTATGCCCAGGTAGCTTCTTCTCTTCCTCCGTGATGTACGTCCGACAAGGCATTTTTTTTCCAAAAAAGGCCAGTCTCATCACAGTTGAAGACTTGCTGAGAACTGTAGCCTTCCTTGTTTGTCATCTTGTCGAACGTCTTAATAAAGGCTTCAGCCGCTTTTGTGTCCGAGCTGGCCGCCTCCCCATGCCGCACCACCGAATGGATGCCAGTCCGTTTATGGAATTTTTCGAACCACCCATGAGAAGCCTTGAACTCTGGGGTTGGCGTTAATGTCCTTTCTCAGTCATCTTCGGCCTGGGCAATCAAATCGCCGAAAATAGCGCTGGCCTTGTGGGAGATTGCCGTCTCGGTTATCGTATCACCAGCGATTTCTTTGTCTTTTATCCAGACAAGAAGCAGCCTTTCCATCTCGTCGTGCACATGGCTCCTCTTGCTAGACAAAATAGTCACGCCCTTGGAAGGTGTAGCTGCTTTGATGGCATCCTTCTGCTTAAGGATGGTGCCTATTGTCAACGGATTTTGGCTATATTCCTTGGCGATCACACTCAATCACATGCCAGCTTCATACTTTTTAATTATCTCCATCTTTGTCTCCAAACAAAGCATCCTCTTCTTTCCTACTTCAACTTTCTTGGGACCCATGACTATGTATATACTGTACGTAATCAAGTTATGTAGTACGTATACGTATGTAGTAAAGTTCTCACACAACACGATAAAGTAATACTACAACGAAATCACTAACGAATTTACGTTAATAAACGAAATCGTATAGAACGAACAAATTCCGCGTGCTTACGATAATGATGATGCCGCCAAGTGGCCGAAAAAGCATGCCGCTACGTAGATGCATGATGGGATCATGGGAGAGATGCTGAACAATAGGAGAACAGGATCTTATGGCAGTGACTAGCATCAGGAACCAATGGGAGAGCGGGAGGATGGTGGCGAGACTACTCAGTTGGCGGCACGTGAGTTTTAAAATTGTTATCGGTGGTCCGGGCGAATCTCGGGACTTTACAGCAACAACCTCTCGTATCCTGAACTATTTTCGTATGTAGAGCAAAAAACACTTCGTATTTGCTTTCGTATCTCGAGTTTTTCGTAAGTTGAGCCTTTCGTATGTCGAGGTACCACTGTATATATATATATATATACATATATGCATGCATATATATACTTATATATATATATAGATATATTATATATACATAAACATATACGCATGCATATATATATATATAATATATATATATATATATATACATATGCAATTAAAATATATGAACTTAGAATCAAATTGTTGGAGAGAGAGAGAGAGAGAGAGAGAGAGAGAGAGAGAGAGAGAGAGAGAGAGAGAGAGAGTTAATTTTTTTCTCACAGTAGCAAAACACTCCTACTGACACAAAAAATTATCACCATTAAAAATTTATTACTTCGACCAAACAAGAAACAAATTCCTTTAGCAAAACAAAGAAGGATATCGTAGTTTATTCAACGAGATCCTTGTGGCTGATACAGTTCCATGGGAGTTTTAATATCAGGGTCCATGGTTTGAGAGATAAAAGTAGATCGTCTGTAGTTACAATTTCCAAGGGGTTGTGATCAGTTTGATTAAAGAATTGTTAGATTTCAAGAAGAAGCAGAGGAAACTAATTCTACTATAGAATTTCTCTGCCTTGAGCAAGATATTATCTCAGTAATTTTCAAAATAAATGTCATTCATGTAATGATGTGTTATCGCCTGTAGTTTTAAATACATATGTAATTCATGCAATGATATGTAATCGACGGTAATTTCAAAATAAAAGTAAGTCATGTAATTATATGTAATCGCATATGAATAGATATGAATTGGAATTATGAAAGATCGACCCTGTGTAATGAACGTAGGTAATACCTTTCGATAAGATTGGTATATAGCCATGGAGTTGAAATGGTTAAATGTGCATGACAGAGGAGAGTCTGTCATCCTGATCAAGTTTCACAGGTTACCTGCAATGAAGGCTCCAAACAGCAGTATGTGCGTTGTCTAAAATCACACTCCGTGATGCGAAAATAGAATTTTTTGTAAAATTCTTGTACGTCGAAACGCTGAAGGAGATACACGAAGCCAAAACGCAAAAGGATAAGCAGAGAGGGATTTTGTTTTTTATTTAATACAGTATGATAACAATCCAAATGAAAGACACATCTATGTAGAGAAATATCCTTTAGAAAACTGTTTGTTCTACCTCAGAAATAAAAAACTAGCGTTTGCTAATGGACCAAGTAAGGGCCGACAACAAACCGAAAGTTGAAAGGAAGCAGCAAAGCAAAACTGCGCTGACACAGACTACAGTGGAATGGAGTGATGCAGCAATGGCAACACAGTGTGTCACTGTTCCACACAGGTGCTGAATACTGGCTTCTTAGCAGCGGCGAAACGAGAATGAAGTGACATCATCAAAGCATTCATTCATTATTTGCTCAACAAATACATTTTTTTTCTTTTTATTTCTCTTCCTCCTTTTCAACTGAAGGTACGATTTGAGGGACTTCCCCGCTTAAAGAAGACGACTTGTAGGGAAGTTCAGCAGACTGACAGTAAGTATTTCCAGAGAGTGTGACAGTAACATAGGGGTGTGTGTGTGTGTGTGTGTGTGTGTGTGTAATTTGATGAGCCTAATTAACCAATTTTATTTTATTTTTTCTATTTATATAGATGTCTGGCATTATGCCAAGCACCGGGGCAACTAAGGCCATTCAGCGCTGAAACGGAATTGACAGTAAAAGGTTTCTAAAGGTGTAACAGGAGGAAAACATCGCAGCTGCACTATGAAACAATTGTGAGGAGAGGGTGGAAAGTAAGATGGAAGAAAGAGAATATGAACGGAGGTACAGTAAAAGGAATGAAAGTGGTTGCAGCTAGGAGCCGAAGGGACGCCGCAAAGAACCTTAAGTAATGCTTACATTGCACCGAATGAGGTACACTGACGGCACTAACCCCCAACGGGACCTTCATTAACCAAAGAAGAACTGCAAGGGCAATCAGCAGAGTAATGGAATGGAACCAAATACAAAATTTAGGCCAAAAACCGATTGTTGAGACCTATGACGAGGAAGGAAAACCTCAAAGCAGATGCATTATGAAACAATTGTTAAGAGAAGGCGGAAAGTAAGATGGAACAAAGAGAATTTGAACGGAAGTAGTGATAGGAATGAAAGGGGTTGCAGCCAGGGACGTCGCAAAGAACCTTAAGTATGTGCACTGTGGGCACTAGGCCCCCCTTCGGAAATTAACAGGTCACGCTAACAAGTTACACAGCATATTTCTCACCTAAACTCGTTACCGTGCTTTTTCAAAAGTTTTTTTTAGAAAACTGACAGGGTATACACCACGTTGGCCGAACCGTAACATTTGAATATACATTAATATAATTAATAATAATAATAATAAATCCACAGTTTAGACAACTTAGAATATGTTTGTGTGTGTGTGTGTGTGTGCTTGGTACAACTAACTAGTGTATAGTATATATATATATATATATATATATATATATATATATATATATAAATATAATATTTATATATATATAATATATATATATATATGTGTGTGTGTGTGCGTGTGAATACTTATCACATCACCGTGATTCATATAATGTGTAACATTTTTACAAATAATCATAATAATTAACCACAAACCATGCATGTTGTAAAGCAATGGATAACTTGGTTAGAATTCCTGTAAATTCAACGTTCCGATAGTTTGTAATGAATACCTTAGGAGTGGTAAAAGTTAAACTATTTCTAGGAGAGATTAAATTGAGTTCTCGATCTCACGCAAACATATCCGGCTGATTGAATGGCATAGCTTGTGAAATGAAATACAAAGATTGCTTCATCAGTTTGATATGACAATCTGTCAGCAGGCATGCAACTGCAACATTCAGTGTACGTCCGAGATTAGTTTACACAAATGGTTTTTGGAATTTAGAAACAATTGGTGGCAGTCTCTCTCTCTCTCTCATTTTCATGTTTTGTGTAATTGTTTTTAAGTGTCATTTGAATTATTTGTTTAATTTTTTTTAATCTAATGCTTTCATATATTTTGTGCGTTTACAATATCTTAGTTTTTCAAGATGCTTAATTCATATTCCATTCCATACCTCAAAGTTGGGGTTCAATAGCAAGACCTTTGTCTGGTATAAGTTATATCGTCATAAATTGTTGCTGTCTGGCTCCATGTACAATGCAAGACTCAAGAAACCAACAGTTCGCAATGCAAGATAAATAAAAAAAAACTCAAGGAAACAAAAGTTCGCAATGCAAGATAAAAAAAAAAAACTCAAGAAAAACCAACAGTTCGCAATGCAAGATAAAAGAAAACTCAAGAAAACAACAGTTCTTAATGCAAGATAAAAAAAAACTGAAGAAAAGAACAGTTTGCAATAAGATTAAAAAAACTGAAGAAAACAACAGTTTGAAATGCAAGATAAAAAAAACCAGGAAACCAACAGTTTGCAATGCAAGATAAAAAAAATTCAAGAAACCAATAATTTGCAATGCAAGATGAAAAAAAAATTCAAGAAACCAATAATTTGCAATGCAAGATGAAAAAAAAATTCAAGAAACCAATAATTTGCAATGCAAGATGATAAAAAAATTCAAGAAACCAATAATTTGCAATGCAAGATGAAAAAAACCAGGAAACCAACAGTTTGCAATGCAAGAAAAAAAAAATTCAAGAAACCAATAATTTGCAATGCAAGATAAAAAAAACTCAGGAAACCAACAGTTTGCAATGCAAGATAAAATAAAAACTCAAGAAACCAACAGTCTGCAATGGAAGACAAAAAAATATACTCAGAAACCAACAGCTTGTAATACAAGATAAAAAAATTAGGAGACCAGCAGTTTGCAACGAAAGAATAAAAACTCAGTAAACCAGTTTCCAATCCAAGATAAAAAAAAAACTCATGACAGTGTCGACCTTATTGCTAACTAACCATCTTCAAATATATGGTGTGTCATGTATTAAATCATGTGTAATTGTGATTATAGACGCACACACACATATATCTATATATGTTGCGGAGAAGGAGAACTCCTTAAAAATTTTTCATTGGTAGCGTTAAGTAGCTTTGGCTTTCACTTCTCAAGAACGTTCGTGCTTTCATCGCTTGTATTTAGATGTTATCTATCATCAACTATATCTATTTCAATTGCAGATGATAAATAAACTTTGTTTTCCCTAAATACATTTATCATTCTCTTAAATGTTTATAAAGTTCCACCTTATTAATTTGGGTAATTGAACTGAGTCTATCTTAAAAGGGCACTAGTGACCTATATACTTGGGGTGATTGAACAGTCTATTTCAAAACGGCACTTGAGACTTATATGTTTCCGGTGATTGAACCGAGTCTATATTAACACTTGTAACTTTTATAAGTCGACACATGGACTAAAGATTCGTTCTTAAAGTCACTGGGCACTTCACGAAGAAATTTAAAAGTCCACAAATCACTATGAAGGCCCACAGCCGAACCATCACACTCTCGATACTCTTCTCTACAATGTCTTGTCCTCTGCTCTCGTTTCTCCGTACGATCGGTTTATATGGCCTCTTGATTAGGTGCCAATTTACAATATAAGTTTCTCACCTTTCGTCTGAAAGAGTTCTTTTCCATTTTTATTCACACTACTTTTCAATGCGTTTCGTTCAACGGCTGTTATGGTCACTCGTAACATCTTTTAAGAGGTCAGTGTGAGGTCGAGAATTCCATTAGCCGTATGCCGGACACTACATACTATTAACCTCTGGCTTCGATAGATTAGTTTGACCCTTTTAATTTAATCTATTCGATTATCGATCGTTTCTGTTATATATATGTACTGTATATACATAGAGTATAAATATGTATACTGTATATATATACATATATACACTCATCCCCATTTCAAGATGAGGTTTTAGTTTCAAAAGATACCATTTTCCAAATGAAAAATCCATACCAGTTTTATAAAATTATTTCTGTGGATTAGAGACGTGCATGTAAGCATTGATTCCAATGTGTAGCCTGAATGGATGTTAGGGAGAAATTTTAGAAAGAAAAATTTCCGGAGAAGTGAATTATCTATCAGAAACAACGCACTCCTAGCACACATCATTGGCTCTTGTGTCACCTATCTGCTGGTTTCAGTCAGTCTCCTGTAAATGAGAAGAAACGTTTCCTCCACAAGTCCTTCAGTGCAAAGAAGCAAAATACTGAGAAACACTGAACCCCAAGTCTGTCTTCTGACGTAAAGTTCCAACACCCACAAAAACAAAGTTGGCAATGTCATATTCGGAAAGTTATAAAGCCAGACTTTGTAATTCAAACTTCGGAAACTCTAAAAACAAGAATTTTTAATGCAAAATTCAGAAAATCTGAAAACCAGAGTTTGTAATTCAAGATTAGGAAACTCTAAAGACGAGATTTTTTAATGCAAGATTCAGAAACTCTAAATACCAGTTTGCAATACCAAACTCAGAAACTCCGAAAACCAGAGTTTTTAATGCACGATTCCTTATTCAGTTTCAACGTTTCAATGAGCGTAATTTTGGAAACTCATTGAAATAAAAAAAATCAGAACGCATTTGTGAGTTGATTCTTCTCAAGAGGTAATTTCTCATACCAATCGAAGTTGGAACAGTTACCAAAGAGCAATTCATATTAAGTACCTATACATAGTTCCTGTTTCTGTAGGTCATGATAACGTCTCCAGCAGCCTCGGTTTACGCTAGACATTTTTATATATAATATGGTCATTGATTCTTGGTAAATTGAATTTGTCTCCGTCGTAAACGATAGAAGAAAATCACATGAACAGTGGTCATTAGAGTTTTTAATCAAGCAACTCAGGCACCAACAACTGTCATTCCGGATGGAGTACTTTTTCTTTTCCTTAATGACTGCCATTTCTTGACAACATAGAATTAACGTATGACACTGTATAGTTTTTCAAACGATCGTGTGAACAATAAGAATCCAGCAGTGGTAAAACATCGTTAGAAGGCTGGGCCTTAAAACAAATCGATATTGTTGACTGCAGAAAGCTGTGAAGGACCGCAGGCAGAAAAGGCAGCCTGATCTCGTCCATTGACTCCAAGGGACGTGTCCCGTAAGAAGATTTTTCTTGAGTGGAAATTTGGGATCTGCGTTCCTTTCGTGGACATTGCAGACATGACGGCATCAAACGCAGCTCTGTTTCATTTGACGAGGTTTCTTTTCATCTTATCCCAAGCCTTGACCTTCGTTACTGTCTGGAATTCCGTAGGCGTTCCAGAGACCTATATCATGAACAGCACGATGACGGAGACAAAGAATTTTTCTCTGCGCGTGTGTCATGGGATGCGCTCAAAGGGGTTGGTGTAACGCCAGTTGCGTCGGTGGGTCTCAGGGCTGCATCATGTCCAATCTGCTGATCTCGGCACGAGCCTGCAGTGGGAGAGGTGCCTCTGGAGTGCTACACGAACAGGAAGAAGGTGGATTATGCCTTTAATGCTCTGATCACCGCAACAGGTCCCGCCAGTTGGTCTGGTCCACCTACTACTTTGGTCGACGGAATGCATAACTGGTACGATTTGGGCTGCTGCTACACGTTTTTCACCACAAACGCCTATTTTTTGTTCGAACTACTGAGGTGAAGACTATCACTGAAGTCAGGGTCTTAGCCGAATCAACTTACCTTGCCTCTGTTCACGTCAGCTATCTGGAGGTAGGCGTAGGCCAGACGGTGCAGACGGGCGATTTTTCTTCGTACACAATCATCGGGACCTTTGCCGGTCCTGCAAAGCCCAACCAGGAGATTGTGTTCAACAGCCAAGAGCCCGTTCTGGGGAAGTTCGTCAGTTTCCAAAGAAAGGCAAATTACCACTTCTGCCTCTGCTACATCGAGATACGCTGAGTTCAGAGTGAGGGATGAAGGAGAGAAGGTGCGCAAAGGATTGATTGATGCATGCAATCTGCCATTAGTGCTTGGAATGCTGGAATGCATTATTTAGTAAAAAGTTTTGATAAACGTTTCCTCCATAACATCCCTCCAGGCGACACATCTCTGAATGGAATGAGTGATAAAAACTGGTAGAATTGTACATTTGCACAATTTACATCTTTTGCAGAAGACCAGGATCATAGGAAATCTTAAAAAGCTACGAAGTTTGTCTTGGAAGCAAAAATAGCGCACCTATATAAGGCGAGAAAATTTACTCCCATAAGCATCACAA
The DNA here is from genome assembly GCF_015104395.2 of Macrobrachium nipponense. Classification (NCBI taxonomy): domain Eukaryota; kingdom Metazoa; phylum Arthropoda; class Malacostraca; order Decapoda; family Palaemonidae; genus Macrobrachium; species Macrobrachium nipponense. The sequence continues at coordinate 40,276,175 of NC_061109.1, forward strand.
CACACAGAATCAATGCATTAAGAGATACTGAACAAGAAGTCTTGTATTCTAATGTTAAATGAAAAACCACAGGAAAATCAAGCGTCTGCATTACGATGTTCATAAATGCAGGACACCTTTCGTTTTTAAAAGCAAGTCCCTTAGCAAAGGACGCGAATTTGAAATTCAATATTCAGGAGCCCAGAACATCGAGATCAAGATCAGAAAATGAGGCAAGTTAGGAAATTAAATAACCTCAGGCGCAGAGAGCGAACTGATTAACGAACGACAACATTTTCGAACAGAATTCTGATTGACTAACTAGGCGCGATGTGATCCTTTGTGTTGGTGAAAATTCAGAAAAGACGAATTTGAAGTGAAATTTGTGACTGAAGTTTGTAAATTATCACTAACATTAATAATCACACTGGCCCCTCGTATGTGTGCATCTATCTGTAAATATATGAATCGGCAAAGGCTTTCAATGCCTAATTTTTAAGACAACGGTGACGAACATTTTTTCATCGTGGAATTTACTGAAATAAAAAAATGGTTTTGCAGACGTGCAATCGAGATTATATAATATCCTTGATATTATAATATATAATATATATATATCGATTTAATATATATATAGATATATATATATATATATATAGTATATATATATATATATATATATATATATATATATATATATATATATATATATATATATACATATATATATATCATATATATATATATATATATATATATATATATATATATCTTATCTCCCGCTTGTCCACTTAGTATAATGGTGTTAGACAGCGAAGATGTTTTAATATTCGTAAGGATTGTGGGTTCTACTTCTCTTCTCGTCTACAGGTATCTAGTTGAGTTGATTCTTCTTTAGAATAAGGGAGATGATTCAAACGGAGGAAGTTGAAATTTAACAGCTTTATTTCTTAACTCCATCACTAGATAGAGAGATGGTTTGGTCAGATGACCGCTCCGTTTCGTAACTAGAA
>NC_061109.1:40277666-40359898 GCF_015104395.2 Macrobrachium nipponense
GATTTGGTACGATAATTTGGTCTGATACATATGGGAACCCTGCAGTTGACTCGTGTAAACGCAGTTGAATCGTGCTGAGTGCGGACTTGGCCGAGTCTCGAGTCGCTTAAACTGTCTTGCTCTCATTGAGTTGTGGTGGATTCGTTACGCCACTTAGCTACTGTCACCTCTCATTGATAAGTGTCGCTTTTTGTCGCCAAGGGTTGCGGAGAAAGAGCGATCTTTTAAGCTCTTTGTTTACCTCCTGTCGACAGCGGTCTCCTTCCGTCGCCCGCTGATGGAAGAAGAGTTTGAATGGAATTGGAGGAACTCGTTTTGGGCCGGTCGGCGTTTGTTGCCACATTACGCCTTCCTGTATTATCATTTTGTTGAGGATAGAGGCCACATAGAGGATATATCTTGATTGTCTTAGGTATTTTGGCGAGCGTAATTTGGCGCACTCTAAATATTGGAGAAGAGAACCAACGCTCTCTCCAATTTGAGAGCATTTCATATCTTTTCGTGTCCTCGGACACAATCTCCCTTTGTGTCTGCCTTGGCTTGTCGTCTTGTCTTTTGAAGTCACGGAGAGCCGAAGGCCTCCTTTTGCTGTACAACGCTTATTGGTCCTTTAACCGTCTTTAATAGGAGGTTCGCTTTCTTTCTCTTTCCTGTGGGGAAATTAACTCGAGACAGACAGACATGCTGATGGATTTTCAGTCTAACTTGAGTTATTATCTTCTATTTACGTTGTCTCGTCTCTGCGACTTCTTAGAGAGGTGGAGACGCTAACCCAGCGAGAGTATTTTAGTGAGGAAACAAATAACTAAAACTATTAACTCATTTCTGATGCTGCAGGGTAATGTCCTCATGCTTATACTCACTCTGTTTGGAAGTGAGAACACTTTCGCTTCCTGTCTGATTATGCAGTTCAGGATTATCTATTGGTAGTCTTATTTTATACCTTTCGGGGATAAGTGCAGATTCAGGTTCTGGGATATGGACAGTTGCAGCCTCCTAACATGCATGGAGAGACTTGGGACCAGTATGTTATATGGTGGAGACGGTGAAGGGCAGTTGTGATTCTTTTTTATTGTCCTCCACTGGTTTATTCTCCTTATAGCTTCCCTTGTCTTCAGCAGAGATCTCTCATAAGTCTCTTTTAGTAGGAGATTGTATATAGAGGGAATGATGGTCCAAGGGTAATTCTTTAGGAAGTCACCCATAAGTAATTGGAGATATTCTTGGACATTTGGGGACTGAATAACAGTAAGTGTCTGCCCATATACTTGTTGGTTTTCTAGCATGGTTTTAGTGTCTTTCCAAAGAATGGTCAGACTTGTGGTACACATGCAGAATGTATTAATTCCACTTACCATACATCCACAGTCATGCAAGTTCCTTCTAAGGGTTTTTACTAAAAGGTATTGCTGTTCTATGCACTTTGTTTGGATTAGTGTGCAGCCCTCTATAAGTTATGTCAGGGTCTTGTTGCCCATTGGTAGATGGTGTCGACTTTAGGAGCAAGACACTTCTACTGAATCAGTTATTCAAGTTAGCCCACTCTGTCAACAGTATTCCAAAGGCCAAGGACCTGTTGCTTCTTCTGGCCCAATTTCTATGCACTATATTGTTATTTCTTTATATCCCCATTCTTATCTAGTGATGTGGGGATGATATTTAATTATGCATGCTTGTCGGTCGAGATGAATAGTCATGTGCTGCTTGAAGATTTTAGACCGGAAAGAAGCTTCCTATATGGTAAGGGCTTTTCCTCATTAGAAAACATGGCCTTATGGGTTATTTTCAGATAATCATGCTCAATAAATGTATGGTATCAGCATAAGAATTATGACTTACAAATAACTTTCATTAAATACAAATAACTTTCATTAAATTTGTAAGTAATCCAGAACCAACTTTGGCTCCAGGACTGTAGGAGGGACACTTTAACCAGGAATTGTCTATTTGGTTCTTAAACCTAAGTCCAAGTTTTGGTCTTTTCCCTCTGTCATGTCAACTACACCTGGTAAAACTTTTTAGATGTCAGGGCAGTGGAAAGACATCAGGATGCTTAGCAGGTTTATTCCCGGTCAGAAACAAAGTCTTTGTGGGAAGTTTGCTGCTTTGAGTGAAATGAAACAACATATTGGTTTGATCATCCATTCTGTGGAAGAACAGTACTTTAGCAATTGGGGATTCAGGAAGAACAACTGCCTACAAGGGCCCTGACATCCATAAGTTTGGCACTTGGGTGGATTTAAGGAACACACATTTAGCTTCCTAGCATGTAGATGAACAGGGACAGCCGAATGATTACTACTACTTTGTTGGCCCTCAGGCTTGAGCAGTGGATGTTTCCTTAAATTTTGCCTAATTCAGACTCCTAGGCCTGCCCCTTGTATCTACTCTGAATTCTATTGAGCAATTTCATGTTCAAGAATTGCTTAGTCTCCTGTAGAGCCCTTGTAGCCTCAGGGCAAAACTTTTCAGAATTTCCAATGCTCTTGGTAGATGTCTCATTCTTCCGTTGAGAAGAAATCAACTCTACTACACAATTCCATACAGTTCCATTGACGTAGGCATCTCCTTAACTGCTTGGAGAGGTTAGAATGTCCCCTCCCAATAATAAGATTTTCAAGTTATCATAGGATCTGTCTTTAATATAAAACTGCCATGGCGTGTGTGTTGCTGAGGGTACCATTCTGGAGAAATTTTCATCACCTGGAACCTTGTAGACGTCAATGTTTTCTGTTTAGAGGAGATAAGACTTTTCACTGTCTACTTCCAAAGTTATCGTTCCATACGTACTTTCCTCAGTATTGCATCAAGTACTTTTAGATCTTGCTGAGGACCAGGACTGTAAGGTGTTGAGATTGAAGCCCCTTCATCTCTATATCAGTCTCTCTCTGGAGTTTAGATGCAGGTCTAAACTTTATCTGAATTTACTGTAAAACCTTTTATTTAGCAGTGGTTAATAAGTAAATTTGCTGTCAGCACCCTTCTTTAAGCTGGTGTAAGGGAATGCAATTTTAGCTTTCTGTCTTAGAGCTGAGGGTGATGTTAATTAAGGCTATGCTTTACAGTTCCCTGTAAGAATTCCAATCTAACCGGGGGGGGGGAGAGGAAATTTCTTTATCCTGTTGGGCATTTAAATTTAAAGGTTAAACCTAGAACATTTTTATCATCCTTTTAGAGACCTTGAACATCTCTGTCAAAGGTAAATGCTGGAAGAGGCAAAATTAACCTTTGGTTTTGTGGTTTTAAGAAAACATGTTGTGGTCAAAGGTTAGCCTGGAAGAGGCAAAAATCAACCTTTTGTTTTGTGGTTTTAGAAAACCTAGAATGTATTTGTGAAGGTTAAGCCTGGAAGTGGCAAAGTCAACCTTTTGTGTTGGGATTTTTAGAAACTTATAACACCTTTGCCAATGGTTAAACTTAAGGCAAAGTTAACTTTTGTTTTGTGGTTTTAGAAAACCTAGAATGTATTTGTGAAGGTTAAGCCTGGAAGAGGCAAAGTTAACCTTTTGTGTTATGATTTTTAAAAACTTTGTCAAGGAACACAAGGTCCTCTGTGACATAATGTATAGGCTAGTGTATGAGAACTAGCTCCATATCATCTGCCTTATTGAAGTTAAACATTCATAATGTGAGCAGCAGTTGCAACTTCATTTAGTGTTAAGTCTATTTGTCGCTCCAGAATAGGATTGATGTGTAACAGTAGAAGTACAATTCGGTTTTTGCCTGATCACTACTTTAAGTATACAGAATTGTGTTTGAACACAGTAAAGCCCTTAATCCGCTACAAGTAATGGGTAGTCTTTTCCTCAACCGAAAAAGAGCAATTCTTTTGGCTCTTTTGTTTAAATCCCAGGGTTTTAATATTTTGGGGAGCGAAGTAAGGGGCAAATTTTGTATAGGAGCGTACCTTTATATTGTAAAGGTATTCATTTTAAGTGACTGTCGTTTGATAGGGCTTTTGGACCCAGGCACAGGGGTCCCTCATACCGCTTGCGTTTCATGCTGGCTGAATCGAAGCGGTTTTCTCCGCAAGGCTACGCTTTGCTGCATACGTATGAGAGCCTTGCTCCCTGAATGGAATCCAACTTCTGGTGGCAGTACAATCCACCAAGGATTCCAGATCAGGTGAGAATGTTTTGGGTTTTGTATATGAAACCTTTAGCTCGAATGGCTGAGCGGAATTTTGTCTAGCTGCACTACCCACCATCCTCTTCTTAATGTGGGAATCAGCTAAATTTAACAGTAGGTAAGATTCATCTCAAATAATATAAATTTTCATAATAAAATTTATTACATATTTGGATACTTAGCTACTGTTAAAGTAGACCCACCTAGCCTCCCCCACAACTTAGTGGGCTGTCAAGGAGAATTCTGACAAGAGCTAAAACATTCGAAACACACCTGGTGGAGAACAGATAAAACTAGACAGTCATCTGAGCAGCCATTCAATTTTTTTTTTGAATGCAGACTCGCCTAATCGGCGGGGAGATATAGCTAAATTTAACAGTAGGTAAGTATCCAAATAATAAATTTTATTATGAAAATTTATATTAATTGTGCATAAAAACATTTGTTTTAAAACCATATTGTACTTTGTAAGTTCAGTCTTTTATCATCTTTGCCCCATTTACAGCTTTCATACCCTTCCTCAGTCACTGCTATCCTGGATATTTTTTCTTTCCTAGTTGCTGTTTAAATTAGAATACTCTTCTACACAACTTTTTTTTTTCTATGTCACTTACCTTCTCATTTCCTTCTTTTCTCTGTATCTACCATCTTCACTTTCTATACTTTGCCATAGCTTGAAGTTCCTCTTCTTGTATGCTGTTGCCTTTTGTAGATTTTGGTTCCACCACCAAGTCTTTCTTTCTTCTGTAACCCTTCCAAAATGTTACTTGACATAATTTTGCTCCATTTTTAGGCTTTTTTTCAGTTTTCCACCAACCATTTTTGATACTATACATCATTTACCTTTATCAAATCAGTATGTTTAAGTTATTCCACTCATGTATGTTCTTATCTTCATCAAATCAATATGTTTTATAGTTTTTCCATTCATGAATGTTGTCAGCTTCTCTGTGGTTGTTTTAAACAGTGTGTAGTAGTGTTAATCATTGGCTTAAAATATCCATTTCCTTTCTTATTTTTCCCAAACTTAACTTCCCTTCACATCTTCAGAACCAGCTGTTTGTTTCTGTTTGGACTTTTGGGTCTCCTTCTTCATATATGTCCTCTGACTGTGGCACTTCTATTATTGCATCAGAAAAAACCCTTTAAAGTTCTATCTTTTCATCTGGACTTTCTGATTGTGGTGAATGAATTGATCCGTTAGCTTGGGATATACGTGGCTGAGAGCTCTACCAAATTGCTGACCGCCCACTGGTGAACCTTGATGATCAAGGCATGAAGTTGACATGAAACCAGGCCCTTGCTTGCTCACACAAGCGATCACCGTGGTGTTGTCCGACATGAGAACAACAGAATGACCCTATACTTTCTCCTGAAATTCCTTCAAACCCAGAAAGGCTGCTTTTAACTTGTAAGATGTTGATATGCTGCTCTTTGTCCTCCAAACTCCAAACGCGCGAGGTAATGAGGCCGCCTAAATGAGCACCCCAACCTGTGACGGAGGCGTCTGAAAACAGAAGGAAGTCCGGGGGAAGAGAACGCTTCAAGAGATTCCGGTTGTCCAACCACCAACGAAGGTCTTCTCTCACTTCTAGAGACAGAGGAACCCTTATTAGGGGCAAGTCCCCCAACTGAGACCAGAATTCCCTCAGTCTCCATTGCAGAGACTGAAGATGAAGGCGCCCACGAGGGACCAGCTTCTTCCAGACAAAATTTCTGGCAGAACCTGCCACTGATGAGCTGACTGATGTAGTTGTGTTAGGAAGTTGTGCGCCACCGAAAACCCTTGAATATGCAGTATCAATGACCATGCCCAGATAGAGGATCCTTTGACTGGGTACGAGGTTTGACTTCTCTTGGTTCACCACGATGCCCGGTTCCAGACAAAACTGAAGCAGATGATCTCTGTCTTGCAGCAGCTTCTCCCTGGAACCTGCCAAGACCAACCAATCGTCGAGGTACCTCAGCAAATGGATCCCCTGAGCGGCTCAACTTGAGACAAGAGAGAAGACCCTTGTAAACACCTGAGGGGCTGTGGTCAGCCTGAAGCACAGGACTTTAAACTCGAAGACCTTGTCTCCGAGAGAGAAGGGAAGGAACTTTCTGGATGACATGAAAAGGGATCTGGAAATATGCATCCTTTAAATCTATCGACTGGGAACAGAAACTGAGATTCCAAAAGGTCCCCATTCTTCAGTGCCAACTAGGACTCGGGGACAACTGATCTTTCTATCCTGGACAAAGCCGTGTCTCTTCTGATTAGGAGAAGATTAGCCTATAAATTGATGCTGAAGTGTACGAGATACAAGAATGCCTTGCCCCCAGATTGCAACAAACTGGCAAGAGAAGACGCACTCACCAACCCTCTGGGGACCTGTCAGACACCATCTTGTCAATGACTGCCAACCAGAAGTCTAACCAAGAAACCATCTGCAACATGGAGGCTGCTGTAGACTCCAAAGTTGAGGCATCCTGTGGAGACAAGGACGGAGCCACCAACCTCACCTGCTCCAAAGTCAACCCTGGCTTCAGACGAATGACGTCCGGGTTAAGATGATGTGACATCAAGTAGGCAGAGTTTGTAGCATAGTACTTCCTATGCCTTGTGAATGGTGGGAGAAGCAACTTGGAAGAACCCCTTGAGCGAAGAGACCTGTCCTGATCTGAAACAGAGGCATTTACCTTATGCAAGACCGACTGGACATGCCCCGATAAGGGAAGCTGAAACGATGACTTGGGATCTTGTGTAGCGCCCAGCAAGGCTTCCAAGCAGGAAGGAGCAAAAGACGACCGAGCCTGAGCCTTACTCCGCTTGGCTGTACCAAAAGTTTTATAATCTGATCTGAGTCCTACTCTCCAAATTGTTGAACCCACAAATGAGATCGACAACTTCGGTAAAAGAGGAAAAAAACTCTTGCGTGTCTCCTTCCTCCTGCTACGGGGCAACAGACCGGCAACGAGAAGAATGTTCATGCTTATCTTCGTGTAAACCAACAGAAGAGCCAGCAGCCAAACTGCCCGAAACCAACCTGTCTGGGCTGGATCCAAGTGCCAACTCCTGCAACGAACCAAGCACAACACTAGGAACATCACTATGCACACTCCCACTAGATGACTTGCGTACATGGCCACGTACGTGCACTTGCAGGGCAGACACACGTACGTGCGAAGGAGAAGTGTCTCAAACACTCGAAATAGAACGAGAATCCCTCAGAGTCGAACCCTGGGTAGCACCAAGGGGAGGGGCAGACAAAGACTCATGTTACACTTTTCGCACTCACAACCTTCAATCTCTTGACAGGCACCTTGAGATCCTTACGGCGACGAATAGTCGCTGGCGTTGGAGAAGCGGAAGAATTTGCAACGTGCACGAACATGCAAGGTTCAACACACTCACAACTTGATGCAGAGGACGAAGCAGCCACTGCAGATCGCACAGCGGATGAAACACTCTCAGGAACACTAACATTTGCGGGAACATGGGCTTGCTGCTCCTCACTCACAGATGAAGAAAAGGCAAAGTCCTTAACTCTTTCATATCCGCTTAGTTTTGAGTACAGTGTCCCCAGATATCCGAGGTGTCTGGGAGCGCTCGACAGTGCGAAAAAATTATCATTTTGAAAATTCCGCAAAAATATAAATTTTATGCCAACAACGTTCATTTTGCTGTCCTTTTTTTCTAAATGTTAGTATTTTATGGTGAAATAGTCAGAATAAGAGTCCCAGCCCCCTAAATACGAAAAAATGTGAGTTATTTAACAAAAAAACAAAAAAATCTTTACTTTTTTTTTATATTTTCGTTCCTAACCCAAAAACTATGAAAGTCAGGCGAATGAATTATTTTTTATGAGAAAGCCAAGAAAATTCCCTAAATATCGACATATAAATAAATGGAAAACGAATAAGTCTAGCCGGTGAAAAAATCGATAGAAAAGAGGATAAGAAACATAGCGCTCCGCCCGGCGCATAGTGAGAATTATCGGTAGAATTTTTTTTTTGTTTTTGAAGAGCCCTATCTCGGTTATTTTTCATTGAAATAATTTTGTAAATATACGAAATTGTAGAGGAAACGTTGAAGAATAAAGGGAAGGTCAAGAAAAATGGCTTTGGATACGGCAACAGTTTCATTTTGACGTTATAAATTGATCAAAACGAAAAAAAATTTTACCGTTGTCAACATTTATTGCTAGAATAAAAATTTTTTGAAGAGCCCTACCTCGGTTATTTTTCATAGAAATTACTTTGTAAATATACGAAATTGTAGAGGAAAAGTTGAAGAATAAAGGGAGAGTTAAGAAAAATAGCTTTGGGGTCATTGAGAGGGAAGTGTAGGTGCGATCAGCTGATTTCATTGTGAGAATTTTACTACGCCAGGGATTTGAGCATGCGCAGTACAGAAACTACTTTCCTGGCGTATTGATACCCGAGATACACGGTCCAAGGTATGATCTAGCCTATGAAAATCGCTACTTGTCCGAAAATAAAAAAAAAATGGCCCTACCACACGTACGAAAAATTTCGGTAAATTTTACGTACCGCTACGTCAGTTGGATAGATAGGGGATAGAGTAGTTTTACGTACTATTACGTCAGTTGGACATGAAAGGGTTAACCTTCCAACGCTTGATTCGCCGATGCGGTGGAGATGGGGGAAAAGGAGAGGAAGATAGCACTGTGTCCTTACACACTCTTTGCAGGAGGCGGAGGCGATGCAACGCACTTGCATCCAGTCCTCCCAGCTGACATGGCAGCAAACCTATCTTCCAAAACAGACTCCAATCTCTTAAGAACCACCTAACATAAAGCCTCAGATGAATCAGCAAGAGAAAGGGCCGACGACATGGAAGGGAGGTGATGTCATGGGAGCAAACGATGACAACACAGATGAGCGAGGCAGCGTAGTGGTGACGTCATTGATGGAAGTGACATCACTAGCAGCACAGACGTCTCGGCTTCCCCTCGACCCGAGGAGGAAGCAGACGCCACTGGTGGAGGGATACAAAATGGCTGACCCCGTGACATCACCAGCGGCGCTGACGCCACAGCCTCCCTCTCAGAGCAATACAATATGGCTGACCTCGGCTATCAATGAAGATTAGGTTAGGATGAGGGGGAAGAGCTTGGGTAGCCTGAGCCATTTCATCTTTGACCAATATGCCTACTCCATTATATCTTGTCTCACTGCTGTTTCACTAAATTTAATCTTTTTCTGCTTTCATACTGATGGGTTGTATATTTAATGCTTACTTGTTATGATCTTCCCTTTTATCTTCCTGGGGATTCTTTGCACCCCCTCCTTACTGAAGGATGCCTGGTACTGGGGCTATTGTATGTTTCGAACTCATTATTAATTACTGTATACTGTGTATGCAAAATTACCATAGTTAAGAAAGTCAAGGACAAAAGAAACCTGTAGGAATAAGTCTTTAGGAATAAGTCTTTATCAAAACAAAACTGTAGATTAGCAGATATAAGGACAAGAGAAAAGGAGAAAAAAAAAAGTGCACTTACCAAGATAGGAAAGGAGTGAACCATTCATAACTGACATGAACACTGGCCTAGGCCCAGGACCAGGTTATGCTTTAAAATCTGTATAAATGGTGATTAATTAGTAACATCTTTCTTGGGGTCCCTTTGCTTAGGATCTGAAGCCAAGCAACATTGCTGTTAATGAAGACTGTGAACTGAAGATTCTGGATTTTGGATTAGCAAGACCCACTGAATCAGAAATGACAGGATATGTTGCAACCAGATGGTATCGTGCACCAGAGATCATGCTTAATTGGATGCATTATAATCAAACAGGCAAGTAAATCATTGTTTTTGATGGGTTTTCATTATTGCTTCAATAATTGCCAATGAAAATGCTTCACACAGTAGTTTCCTGAATGGGAGTTTTCAGGGGCCTGGGGTTAATTTTATAGGATTTTAAAGGGTCAGTGACTTGCATAAGTCTTGTCATGAAAAAGATCACATTTCTTTGATTGTTTGAATATGGAATGTCCTGAGCATTTTTGTATTTAAACATAGAAGATTCTAAGCAGTGTTCCATTAGTTTTTTATTGTTTCAGTGCAAAATGGAACTATTAATTGTAAAATAGTATGTGTAAAGATATGGTAATGCCATATGTGAATGGATATTTGAAAGCAAATTCTTTGGCTCAGCTTTCAGTCTCACTCTCATGTTAGTCCTGTGCGGTGACCACTACTTTTTTGGTTTTCATATCGTAGTGTGATATAGCTGCTGAATCTTGAATCTAGTCATAACCCTAAACTTTAAACCTCTAAGTGCTGCTCAGCTGGTACCAAGGGAGCAAAGTGAAGATTCAATAAAAAAAGATTGAATTGCTAGTTTTTCTAGGCTCTAGGATTTGCAAGCATAATTTGTTAGCTTGTCAGTGTTAAGCTTGTCAGTGTTAAAGGATAGGAAGTTCAAAATGTGAATTTGATTGTGAGGTACATGTAGCTGCACTGGTAGGTGCAAAAACACTGCAGCAGTTGCAAAATGCTTGTCTTTCTCATGTGGAAGTGACTGTTTCTATAGGTGCAGGAAAAGATTTGGTTGATTTTAAGGTTAAAGCTTTAGGAAGAATGTTATGTGAGTAGGTAGGATAGTTTGAGATGTTGCCCTTATGAGAAATTATGTAAGTTGCATATATGTATAGATAAGGTAATGATGAAAGGGAGACAAAGATGGCTTGGACATACCTTTTTTTTTTTTTGGGGGGGTGGGGGGGGGTGGGGGGGGGGGGGGGGGGGGGGGGGGGGGGGGGGGGGGGGGGGGGGGGGGGGGGGGGTAATGGTACGAGTGTCAACTGACCTGAGGGCACCAGATGGATGAAAATTTTGATGGGAGCTGGAGATAAAAAGAGATTTATGGAAAATAAAGCATAAGAGAGAAATAGGCAGAATTTCACCTAGGCCCTTTGGTGGCATTGATTGTGATGATTGTTGATGCAGTAAATTCTCATCAAAGGAGTAACAGATGAATTAAAGGCAGAAACAGTCAAATTTTTGGAAGGAATTCATACAGAATTTCAGAGACTTCCTAGGGGTTTCTAGAAAGGTATACGTTAGAAGATTATTTGAACAACAAGGCAAGTTGCCAGTAGGGATTTGTTTGTCAGTGTGAAAGGTGAAGATGTAGATAATCATATGAAGAACATAGCAAAGTTTAATGAATGACTTGGTGGAAAATCTCATCAAATCGAATGCAGATGATGAATTAGCAAAACAGACACTAAAAAGTTGGGTGAAGTGATTTAGCTTACAAATATTGTAAAGAAGATAATGGTTTGGGATCCCATAATAGAATGTATTGATACTTATTCAGGTTAATTTTATAAATTAAAAAGGTAAGAGCAACAACTCAACCAGTTTCCCCTGTCAATGATCCATGGCTATCAGTATCATTTACTTTCATAATTATTGAGCCATCATCATCTTTATCTGCCTTGCCTTCTTCAGCTTATGGAGATGATAATCCTGATAATCATTTTGGCATTTCATCAGGTCAATAGCCTAATGCATAAGCACATCATCCCAATGCCTATACAGTCAGCTCACTACTTCAAATCATCATAAACATAATATTGAACAGAGAAGAAGTTGAATACGTACATCAGGCTAATATATCTTTTGACTAATAAGTTTTTAATTTCATTCAGGCACAACCAGTATATTTTTCATCATATGTAAAATGTGTAACAGCAGAATGTTTTTCATTGCTCTTTTATCTTAGGGGGAAAATTTTAATTTGAAAAAAAAAATTACTATTGCAATACACTCCCTGAACACCTGAATTAGCCCTGGTCACTGACCAGCCCGAACTATATCCCCACATATTTACCCACTAAGTGGGTATTTTTAACTGTCAGTGTTACCAATGCTGCAGGCAAAATCTAGTCAAATTAATTACCTGTGTTACGGTTGGCAACGCTGCTGTAAATACCGGCCACCAGAGGCCTGTCTCCTCAATTGTTTCTCGTTGGCCATGCTGTGTGGATTAGTCCCACATCAGGCGAACTTTTGGTCATTTAGCCCTACCCCATTCAAAGAGTTTTCGTATTTTGGATACAGATTACGACCTTGGAATGTTATTGACGTTTTGCTCCCGATTTCACTTTGGGTAGCTACTTTGTACTTGCTATGGATAAGTTAGAAAATAAACGTCGTCGCTGTCTGCAAATGCCTCTGCTTCTGCTTCATCTACAGTTCAACGATTGAGCCTTCTACTGCTGGACATGTTGGGGCTCATCGGCTCTGCACACCTTGCAAGTGTAGGATGAGTACCCTCACACATGATCGACGTTCTCTGTTATTTAGTGTAGGAAGGATCAGTGTAATACCAGTCAGAGAAGTTTGTCTTGGTCAGGAGACAAGGAAACATTAGTTAGTTATTCAAGAAATTAGTGGACAGGTTATCTTCTAGTATGTTTAGCCTATTTCTAACCTGACGAATAATTTAACCAAAACATACATAGTGGTAGTAGTAGTACAATGGTCCCCCCGTATTCGCGGGGGATGCGTACCAGACCCCCCGCGAATAGTTAGAATCCGCGAATGTTTGGAACCCCTATATAAACGCTAAAAACAGCCTATTTTGTTAGTTAAAACTTAAGAAAAACCACTAAAAATTTTCATACTTGGTTTTTTTAATAGTTTTATCACAAAAAGTGCATTTTATGATGAAATTGATAACAAAAACCAGGAATTTGTGGATATTTCTCCTAGAAAAATACAGCGAATGCGCGAATTTTCCGCAAATAATGCAGGGAAACGTTCCCGAGAGAAATCCGCGAATGTGTGAGTCCGCGAATCCGGAGAACGCGAATACGGGGGGTCCACTGTATACTTGATTCTAATCGTTCTTTTTCAGCCCCCCTGCCTGTTCCAGAACCAGCCCTAACGGGTGCTGGGGGTAATGGAGAACCGCAAGCCTCCGAGTGGGTAGGTTCTACCCCCCTCCCTGGTGCGGAGCAGGCAGTGTTGGCAGCAGATTCCCCTTCCCTCAATGTGTAAGTTCTCAGGATGATGAAAATTTAGGTCAGATACAGACGAGTAGGGATAATAGGCTACTTAGTGTTCAGGAAGAGAAGTGCAGGCTTCTTCGGGTCGATTTCTATTATAGTAGTTTATAGAGGGACAGTTTGTCTTTGGAGCCTCATTGGTTTTTTTTCCTGCTTCGAGCTCCTTGCATCAGAAGTTTCTAGGTCCATGGTTGGTCGTTCAGGGGTGGTTTCGGGTCTGTTGGGTTCTGAAGTGTTGAATACTGCTCCTTCGTCTTGAAGGTTCTTTTCCTTCTGAGGATAAATTTCGTTCATCTTGCGATGGTGGTAAACTTGATCAGGTTTTCAATTTGACTCTACTACATATATGGTATGGTAATTGCTAATATAACTAATTCTCGGTTCAATCCGTTTTGACTTAAGATAATTCAGTATGTAGAGAAATAGAATAACAATTAACTACGGCTAGCCTAGCGTTCACAATTATGTATGGTATGCATATACACGATTATGTATTGTATGCTCGGATAATTCAGCGCAGGTGTAAATAGAACATGAGAATCTGATAATTTAGTATGAAATTCAACTGAACAGGAATGAAGATCAGATTCGGTCTGACTTGAGCATTAGAAGTACAGTGGTACCTCGACATACGAAAGGCTCAACTTACGAAAAACTCAGAGATACGAAAGCAGATACGAAGATATTTTTGGCTCTACTTACAAAAATAGTTCAAGTTACAAAAGGTTGTTGCTGTAAAGTCCCGAGATTCGCCCGGACCACCGAGAACAATTTTAAAATGCGCGCGCCACCAACTGAGTAAACTCGCCACCATCCTCACTCTCTCCCATTGGTTCCTGATGCTAGTCACCGCTGTAAGATCCTGCTCTCCTATTGGTCAGCATCTACCCCTTGTGCTCTATGTATTCTATTGGTAAAAGGATTCTGTAAATTGAAAAACTTATTCATGCAATACATTTAATGAAAAAAAAAATAGGTAAAGATAGAATAAAGAATAGAAATGAATGGTTATTATACTGTTTGGTAGTTTCAGTAGTTGAAGAGAGATAATGAAAATTTGATTACTGTACGTACTGTGTGTCAGGTGAAAGTGGTTGCTTGGCGATCGTTCGGTAGTCGTAAGTGCTGAACGTAAACAGAAATTTGGAAGCTTGTTTTTTTTTTTTTTTTTTATTGTTTATTATAGTTAATGGTTACTTAATAATTATATGTTTGAAATGAGTACATGCAATACATTTAATAAAAAAAATTGTGAATTAGATATAAAATATAAAATAAATCAGACTGCTATCATCGAAGCCAACAAATACATATTTTCTAGAATTCTTCTTCTGTTTTAATATTACGTATGTGTTTCATTATAGCTGTCAGTAACTCTGTATCTCCATTAGGTAAAGATAGAATAAAGAATAGAAATGAATGGTTATTATACTGTTTGGTAGTTTCATAAGTTGAAGAGAGATAATGAAAATTTATGGCTTACTGTGTGCTAGGAAAAGTGGTTGCTTGGCGATCGTTCGGTACTCGTAAGTGCTGAATGTAAACAAAGGGTTGGAAGGTTTTTTTGTTTGTGTATTATAGCTAATGATTAATTAATAATTATTTGAAATTAGTACATACTGATTATTTATATATTTTATTGGCATAGTCTAAGCTTTTAGCTTCCTAGGTTTAGATGTCAGAATCATAGACTAGGCTACAGTAGCAACTGCTAACATAGACTAGGCTTATTGCTAAGGGACACATGCTGAAGTCCTAATATATGCAGTAAAAATGGGGTTGAACATTACATGCAGTTGAATATTACTCAAGTATGTACAGTATTTTGCCTTTTTGGAGTCATATTTCTTCCGTCGGATCGGCGTCGTAACCCTAGAACATGTGTTGTAGGCCTGGAAATATAATTTACTAAGGTGTTTTTGTAGGGCTTGGAACGGATTAGGCATTAATTTCGTTTGTCGAGGTACCACTGTATATTATATGTATCATCATATTAGCGTAGTATAAATACTAACTCGGTAGTCAGTTTCTCGTTCTGGAATCAGCTGATGGCGAATATGAGTTTGCATTGCTGTATTTAACTCATTCTTGTCCTGTTTGGCTAGCATGACCAACTTAACTCTTCCTCACTTATGCCATGTTTGTCGATTTGAGGGAAGACGTGTTTTTAACTATGTTGACATTTAACATAGTCAATAATGGTACGTATCTTGTGCCATATAATTAGACATCTAAGGAATGAGTACATTTCATTGCTTTCCAAGAAGTTCCCTCCGGTGACGGAATTCGTTTGTATGACGTCTTCATCCGTTTAGCAGACAAATTGCCGTCAGTAATTACATTATGCTTATGTCAATTACAGTCACAAATATAATTACCAGTATTATTATTAAATTACAGTGATAACTTAAATTAATATTAGGGTAAAGAGTTACATTTAATTACCTTAAAATATGTAATTAATTACTTTTCAATGAAATTACAATTACACAAGCTTGTCGTCAACACACAGCACTGTTGTAAGGAGGCGTGGCTTAGACAGATAGTGGTGCCGACTAGTCAATTTCCTTTGCTCCAGATTCAACCATATCATTTGGTCTTGGCTAATGTTTTTATTCCTAGTTATCATAAATGAATATCTGCATACTCACATATACGGAACGAAGTCATATTGTTCGTCTTACAACGTAATTTAAGTCCAAAAAATGACTAATACGTCTCATTGGAAGCTAGTTTTTCCCTCAGTTTAGATTGCGTAAAATTAGCGATTCTGGTGTGAAAACAACCGTAAATGAGCTCTTTCATGCTATTAGTTCCCTTTAACCACGGCTGTGTTTGAATTCATACACAAGCTTGGGACAATTTATCCATGTTGCTGATGCACGTAATATTGCCTTATCAGCTTCAGCTACATTTATAACATGAATACAGTAATTACTGTCGCACGCGGAAGAATACAATAAACGGATGTTGCTATCGAATTTTATTACTGTCGCACGCTGATGAAAAGAATAAAGTGATGTTGCTATCGGATTCAATCGTATTAGCAACAAAGTTCTTGTTCAGTTATTCATGGCTGTACACAGTTATAAGAGTATACAGTGGTACCTCGACGTACGAAATTAATCCGATCCGAGGCGGCCTTCGTATCATGAGCTTTTCGTATCTTGAACCGCATTTTACATGTAAAATGCCTAATCCTTTCCAAGCCCTACAAAAACACCCCAGTAAATTATATTTCCAGGCTTACAACACATGTTCTAGGGTTACAACGCCGATCCGATGAAGAAATATGACTCCAAAAAGGCAAAATACTGTACATTACTTGAGTAATATTCAACTGCATGTAATGTTCAACCCCATTTTTACTGCTTATATTAGGACTTTAGCATATGTCCCTTAGCAATAGCCTAGCCTATGTTCCCTTAGCAATAGCCTAGTCCTATGATTCTGACATCTAAACCTAAGAGCTAAAAGCTTAGAATATGCCAATAAAATGTATAAATAATCAGTATGTACTAATTTCAAATGATTATTAATTAATCATTAACTATAATACACCAAAAAAAAAAAAAACCTTCCAACCCTTTGTCTACATTCAGCACTTACGAGTACCGAACGATCGCCAAGCAACCACTTTTCCTAGCACACAGTAAGCTATAAATTTTCATTATCTCTCTTCAACTAATGAAACTACCAAACAGTATAATAACCATTCATTTCTATTCTTTATTCTATCTTTACCTAATGGAGATACAGAGTTACTGACAGCTATAATGAAGCATATACTATGTAATATTAAAACAGAAGAAGAATTCTAGAAAATACATATTTGTTGGCTTCGATGATAGCAGTCTGATTTATTTTATATTTTATGATATCTAATTCACAATTTTTTTTATTAAATGTATTGCATGTACTCATTTCAAATAATTATTAAGTAACCATTAACTATAATAAACAATAAAAAAATAAATAAATAAAGCTTCCAAACTTCTGTTTACGTTCAGCACTTACGAGTACCGAACAATCGCCAAGCAACCACTTTCACCTAGCACACAGTACGTACAGTAATCAAATTTTCATTATCTCTCTTCAACTACTGAAACTACCAAACAGTATAATAACCATTCATTTCTATTCTTTATTCTATCTTTACCTATTTTTTTTTTTCATTAAATGTATTGCATGAATAAGTTTTTCAATTTACAGCATCCTTTTACCAATAGAATACATAGAGCACAAGGGGTAGATTGGTCAATAGGAGAGCAGGATCAGGAACCAATGGGAGAGCGTGAGGATGGTGGCGAGTTTACACCTTTCAAACACTTTTCTGTCAATTTATTTTCAGTGCTGAATGACCTCATAGGTCCCAATACTTGACCTTTGACCTAAATTCTGTATTAAACCCAAAAATCTCACTGTCTTACTGCACGCTGCTGCCTACGCCAGCTGCGCGAGGGATATAGAAAGATTTATTTGCAATGTAGTGCCAATTTTAATTACTAACCCCATCGTAAAATCGAATTACCGCAAGACGATTACTGTAGCTTGAGTATGGACTGTATTCACGATCATGTCTTGAATAATTTTCCTGATTTTCTTATGCTTGTCGAGATTATCGTGGGGAACAGAGTCGGTCTAGTTTCTCTCTCGCCATTTTTTTTCTGTTAAAACTCATAGTGTCTCTACACAATCTTCTTTATCTGGTCATTCTTCGGATGTCACTTCGGAGTCTTCTCGTTCATCCTGTTTTCTTTGCCAATAACACAACAGAGCAAGAGTTTTCTTTGTTTCATCCTGAAATTTTGGGATTTCAATCTCTCTCTCTCTCTCTCTCTCTCTCTCTCTCTCTCTCTCTCTCTCTCTCTCTCTCTCTCTCTCTCACAGTGCCATTTTGCTTGGTGAGACGTTCCCGCGCACAGTCTAATTAATCAACAGATATCACGCGTTTAACATATATATGTCTGGAAATTGAAAAATATCTAGAAGTGTTCGTGAACTGTTTGTGATAAGATTAGTGTGAAAATAGTAGGATAAAGCGTCTTCTAAGTTAGTTTATCAAGTGAAATACTGTAAATCAGATCAAGATGGCAGTAAGTTCCAACTGTCGTAAGAAATGGCGATATTTAGTGTGTTTAGCAGATTCGCAATACGATGAGGTAGCAGGAAGGGAGCTGGCATTTCTCATCTATGAGATCAACAACAGCCCTAACCAAAAAGATACAAAAGCATTCATAGACATATTAGAAGGATATGATCCTTCAAACTGGAACAAATCAACAGAAAACATCTTTAAAATAATTGAAGAAGTTCCAAATAAAATCCAAGTGGTCAAGAGACTCATAAAGAAAATGTACATCAATCAACATATTCCGACAAAGAAAATGAATAAGGTGAACATTGTGAATATCCTAATTAATGCAATAGGAAAAAGAATGCCAAAAGCATGCAAACTGTGTAAGGTGTGGCATAGCATAGTTAATCCACAAAACATAATCAGAAAATGTTCTGCATGCAACATTCCGACGCATCCTCAATGTGCTGAAGTAATGCAAGATATGAGGAAGGATACCAGAATATTTTGCTCAACATGTCTATCATGGATAGACAATGTTATTAAATCAAGACTTAATGTACAAATAGTTGAGGATGAAGAAGAAGAGGAAAACGGAAGAGAAGTAAACAAAACTGAAATAACAGAAAAAAATAATGAAAACAAAGAACAAGATAAAAGTATGGATGTAGAGATACTCATTGATACTACATATGAGGCAATCAAGCAGCATACATACAAAGAAATAAATTACGACATGACAACACAAAAGAAAATTCCGAAGAGGCTCTACCTAGATCTGCACACTGATGGGAAAGAGGAAAAAGTAGACAAGAAAGACAAAGTCTGCACCCTTTTGAAAAGAGGGAATTGCAGATTTGGAGAAAGATGTTACTACAAACATCCCAAGGTATGTCACAACTATGAAATCTTATGGTAAATGTGCATACCTACACAGCTATGAGGATGATTGCAGAGATCTACATCCAAAAATATGCAAAAACCTAAAAGAAGGAAAAGGATGTAAGTTCGACAAAAAATGTAAATATATGCACCCTGTAGCCTGAATCAAAATCAATAAAATAATCAAATAATAAAATCCAAAATAAGAAAGAAACAAATAAAGAGAGGAACAAAGAATATGAGGTGAAGGAAAAAAGCAAGCCATCACCGCGATATGGAGTGTCAGCAAAGAATTTCCAAGCATCAGCTCCAAGATACAGCTCAAAAGATAAATTCTGTATTTACGATGCAAGAGGATATTGCAGATGCGGAGAAAATTGCAGAATCAGACAGAATGAATAATTATGATGAAGGAAGATCAATATTATGGAAAAGTTGGATTTTTTAATGTCAGAATTTCTGGAAATGAAGAAAAGAACAATATACCAGAACAGGAAAGAGACGTGGGAAAATCCTTATTATTACCCATATTAAATGAAGGAGAAAACACGCAGACCATCATAGTGATGAATGCGCAGGGTTTAGTTACGAGTAACTCAAAAAGAAAAATAGAGTACTTAGAAGAACTAACCCAAATTGAAAAGAAAATAGATACTGTACAATGAATATAAGTGAAACCTGGTATTCCCAAGAGACTGGGAATGACGATCAAATAAAAGGGTTCCAAACTTATAGATCAGATAGAAAAAAATAGGAATCAAGGGGGAACTGCAGTATATGGGAAAGACAAAAAACAAGGAAAAACATATAAGAAATATAGTAACTCAGAATGTGAACTAATAGCGGTAGAATTTGAATCTGAAAAATTAATGAACATATCAATATATAGACCCCCTAATACTAAAGAGTTTGATACAATAATAGAAAAATTGGATTATATATGTAGAAATCACAAGGACTGGACTATTCTCCTATCTGGAGACTTTAACTTTCCTTTCGTAGACTGGAAAGAACGAATAGGAGACTGTGGTTGTATTTATACATATAAAAAAAGAGAGTAATAGTAGTGCAGAAGATAAGAGGCAGTTCGAAAAGCTATTCGATATGCTACTAGAATACAACATTCAACAAATAAATCACCTGCCAACAAGAAAGGAAAATACTTTAGACCTAGTATTTGTGAATGATGTGAATTATGTTAAAGAAATAATAGTTTATAATGTGCGTATTTTAGACCATAATGTCATAGAATTAACAGTCCATTCCAAAGCAAGTGAAAACAGAGATAAGCAAGAAATGAAAAAGTGGGAAGGATATGGGAAATGCAACTTCTACAATAAAAATATAAAATAGTCAGAAATAAATGAAGAATTAAACAAATATTGGGATAACATTTTCGTAAGTGATGATATAAAGGTAAATACGGAGATATTATATAAAATATTAGAGAAAATAGTGGATAAATATATACCGAAGAAGAAAAGTAAACATCAGTCATGCATACCAAGAGATAGAAGGATCTTGTTCCAGAAAATCAGAAAGTGGAAAAAAAGTCTTGCAAAAGAAAAAAAATGCATGGAAAGTGATCGAACTAAAAAGTAAGATAGAAAATGCAGAACTAAAGATTATACAATCAAAAGAAAATGAAAAACAGGACTTGGAAGAAAAAACTCGTATGCAAAAAAGATAAATAAAAGAAGAATAGAAATAGGCCCTCTAAGAATTGAAGGGAGATTAACAAATGAAAAAAAGGAAATATGCAACATATTGGCAGAATGATATAAGAGAGAATTCACCCCTAGAATTGATAATGAAGATAATGATATAGAAGTAAGGGATGAAAATAGTGAATATTTAGCAGACATAGATATTCATGAAGCTGATATTGTGCAGGCTATTAATGAAATTAAAAATGGAGCTGCAGCAGGGCCTGATGGTGTCCCTGCTATTTTGTTAAAGAAAGTAGTTCATTCTATCGCAAAGCTACTTGCAATATTATTAAGACAAAGTGTAGATACAGGCAAGATTTATGATGAACACAAATTAGCATATATTACCCCTACTTTCAAAAGTGGATCAAGACTAGAGGCAAGTAATTATAGGCCTGTGAGTCTAACATCACATATTATGAAAGTGTATGAAAGGGTAATGAAGAAAAATATCATGAAACATTTGATAAAAAATAATTTGTTTAATATAGGACAACATGGTTTCGTACCCGGAAAAAGTACACAAACCCAACTGTTAGTCCACCGTGAGAACATATGCAAAAATATGAAAAGCGGAAATGAAACAGATGTGGTTTATCTAGACTTTGCAAAAGGTTTTGACAAGATAGATCATAATATATTAGCAAAGAAAATTAGAAAACATAATATAGTGGATAAAGTAGGAAGATGGTTAAAAGAATTTTTACACAACAGAAAACAGATAGTTATTGCAAACAATGAGAAATCGGATGAAGCTAAGGTAATATCCGGTGTGCTACTAGGTATGGTGGTAGCTGCATTACTGTTTGTTATTATGATTGCAGACATAGACAGTAATGTTAAAGACTCGGTAGTGAGTAGTTTCGCCGATGACACAAGAATAAGTAGAGAAATTACTTGTGATGAAGATAGGAAGGCGCTACAAAGAGACCTTAAAGTATATGATTGGGCAGAGGTAAATAGGATGGTATTTAACTATAATAAATTTGAATCAATAAATTATGGAGACAGAGAAGGAAAGCTATATGCATATAGGGGACCTAATAATGAGACAATTACAAATAAGGAAGCAGTTAAAGACCTTGGTGTAATGATGAATAGGAACATGTTATGCAATGATCAAATAGCAATTCTATTGGCAAAATGTAAAGCAAAAAATGGGAATGTTGTTACGCACTTAAAAACAAGAAAAGCTGAACACATGATTATGCTTTATAAAACATATGTTCGTAGTCCACTTGAATATTGCAATATGATATGGTACCCACACTATCAAAAGGATATTGCACAAATAGAGAGTGTACAAAGGTCCTTTACTGCTAGAATAGAAGAAGTTAAGGATCTTGACTACTGAGAAAGACTACAATCCTTAAAATTATATAGTCTAGAAGGGAGAAGAGAACGCTACATGATAATTCAGGCATGGAAACAGATAGAAGGAATAGCCGAAAACATCATGAAGCTAAAAATATCAGAAAGAGCAAGCAGAGGTAGATTAATAGTGTCCAAAACTATACCAGGAAAAATAAGTCAAGCACACAGGACATTAATCCACTACTCATAAGCATCGATAATGCAGCGGCTATTCAATGCGTTGCCAGCTCATCTGAGGAGTATATCAGGAGTGAGCGTAGATGTATTTAAGAATAAGCTCAACAAATATCTAAGCTGCATCCCAGACCATCCAAGATTGGAAGATGCAAAATATACCGGAAGATGTACTAGCAACTCTCTGGTAGACATTAGAGGTGCCTCACACTGAGGGACCTGGGGCAATCCGAACAAGCTGTAAGGTCGTAGTAAGTCTACTCTCTCTCTCTCTCTCTCTCTCTCTCTCTCTCTCTCTCTCTCTCTCTCTCTCTCTCTCTCTCTCTCAGGGGTTAAAGGAAGTTATTCTGGAGGGGCAGCCTTCTTAGCACCTTCCACAGGTCCTGTAGTTCTCAGGCTGCTGGTTTTGATGCTTCAAGGCGGTATCCGCAACTCCGTATTTTCATCCTTTACTAGTTTTTAGACGGCAGTTGGAGCTATGTAGTCCTTGCAGGGCTATGGCAGTTGGAGCTCTGTAGTCCTTGCGGGGCTACGGCAGTTGGAGATTCATCTGCGCCATCGTTGACTGTATCGATACCAGTTGTGTCATCAGCCACTCCTTTCATAAGGTAGTTAGTAATCTTCCTTCTTCGGTTCCCATTTATATACCTTAGGTGTGTGAAATGTAACGTGTTTACCGCAGTAATTGCTAGGTGGCTACGGTCGTTGGCAGTTTGTCTGCACCATAGTTAGCACTTTTGGTGCCCTCGGCCCCCTTCTTAGGGTAGCTGGTAATTTCCTTCTGCGGCTCCCATTGGTTCCACAGTTCATAACCGGTCATTAAAGCACTATGTACCGCACAGTTGGTTCTCCACCTGCACAGTGTCGGCGCTAGGTGCTCCGGTGGTTAATCGTAGTGACCTCTCTCTCTCTCTCTCTCTCTCTCTCTCTCTCTCTCTCTCTCTCTCTCTCTCTCTCCTTCTGCTTATTTCTCAACTTTTTCCTGCTGCTTCTTCTGTTTCACCTTCAAGGGGGTTTCAATGTGGGTTTTGCCTGATTCCATGTCTTCAGGGAGTACTTCCTTCCCTCACTTGCTCCGGACTCCACTCCAGGTTTAGTATTAGTAACGGGCGTTAGTTGGATCGTGTTTTGCGACCTCTTCGCTCTTAGGGGGTGTTGCTCGCCCATTGTAGTCGGCCAGGTGTCGTGTCATAGTCACTTGTGAGTGCGGAGTTTCGCAGTCAAGTGAGGCTGGTTCAAGGTTATGTCATCATCTTGGTTGGTACATGTTTGGCTCAACAGTGTGGGGTTGACTCGTAGGGGTGGACGTTCATCACCAAGGTATATTCGGCTCAGGTGTAACGTTATCGTCACTGGGTAGTGGGGGTATGCGCAGTCGAGTGAGACTAGCTCTTACAGGTTTTGCGGAACTGGTGACTGTTGGCTCTTGTGAGGGAGTGGACAGCGGTCGGACAGGGGCTACGTCATCATGTCTGGGGGAAGTGCGAGATTGGGCAGTCGAGTACGACTTGCTAAGGAGTTTAACATCTTGTTGGTATATCGTTGCACAATCGGATCGGTTGGCTCTGATATGATGGGCTCTTGTATGTCGTTTGGTATCGAGCAGCCAGGCATAGTAAGTTCCAGGTTCTTGGGTGCTGCTCTTGTGGGGGTTCGGCCTTTCTCCTTTTTCCTGTTCCGGTCTGGCCGGACAGGTCTGACAGAGGATAGATAACTTTGAAGAGAGAATCGTTTGCTAGTTGTGGGTTTTTTGTTTCTCCAGCGAGGGAAGCGAGTATAAACGGGATGGTGGACTTTGTCCATTCTCTCTTTCCGCATTCCAGACTCCAGAGGAATCTCACAGTTAATTCAAGTAATATTTGTTACGTTGTATTTAACTAAACCAGTAGTCTCTCAAACATCAAGTAGGCTGATCTGGTTTCGGGAGTCGGGCAGTTTTTTGGGGAAGATGACTTCGGCTAGCATCACTTTCTGTATGAGGTAGCGGGTAACTCTTCTGCTGGAGTCTGAGTTCCGGTTTACGAGTCAGTTGAGGTTTTTCTCTATTGGGTACCTTTATTGATTTGTGTGGTAGGGGTTACGGATCATGAGACTTGTATTTGGAAGACACCTTTCACAGCCAGTGGGAGGCCTTGTCCCAATCTGAGAATCGATAGGTGTTTCTCAGAAACTGGACTGTTTGACAACCTCTTCACTTTGGTTTCGAGGGGTTTGGCATACCAAACTAACCTTTCGGATGGTTGTATTATGTTCTTGTCAAGGAGAGGAGGGACTTCTTGTTAAATCATTTGCCTCAGCGCTATCCGGACATTCATAAGAAGGGGTTCTTAGTCAGTCCAAGGGTGCAAAGTATCGCGAGGGCTACCCTTTGGCTTCCGGAGGAATGTTTCGGTGTCGGTGATCTTGTAGGTGGTTATTTGAGTCCGTGTAGTTTTTCTCAATGCTCTACCTTAGGGAATTTCAGTTTCTTCAGAGAGGTTACTCGCGGGGTCCTGTCGTTGTGGTAACTCAGTTTTATAATTGGCTTGGTAGAGTTAGGGCGTTAGAAGTTTAGGGAGGCAGTGATAGTCTAAATGAACTCTAGTGTTTCTGTTGGTCAAGCTTAGACTGAGTGTATTGTTCCTTTAGGCCCTTAAGGTTAGGCAGATCCCGATGGTCATGTTGGAATAGAGAACTGAAGGTCCTGCACACTCAACTTCTCCTCCATACATGAGAGGCTAGATAGCCACATGGGAGGTTCACCATTTCCCCTCCATACGTGAGAGGTATATAATACCACATGGGAGGTTCTTCAGACTCAGGCGGTACCTTGGACTCGACAATGACGGTATGGTACTTAATCTGCAAGCATCTTCACCTACTGAGCTGGATGACCAGGTGAGGAGATTTGTTTTTACCTCCATGAATAAGAAGTATAGCTTATCACATGGGAGGTACTTCTGACTCAGACAGTACCTTAGACTTAACACTGATGTTGAAGTATGTTCTTTGCAAACATCCTCACCTCTGAGTTAGCTAACTAGGTGAGGATACATGCTTTTATACACGGTAGGTTGTTTATGAGTTACCTGCGTATGTTCCGTGGACAGGTTGGCCTGAATTAGATTGATCCCACCTCCGTGTAAATGTTGTTAATCGGGCTAATTCAGGTATTCAGAGAGTGTATTGCAATTTGAAGTTTTCACAACAAAACTAATATTGTAATACTTACCTGAACACCTGAATGATTCCCACCCTCCTCCCCACTCCAATTTGATAGTGAATGATTCAATTGAGGAGACAGGCCTCTGGTGGCTGGTATTTGCAGCAGCGTTGCCAACGGTAACACAAGTAACTCATTTGACTAGATTTTGCCTGCAGCATTGGTAACATTGACAGTTAAAATTACCCACTTAGTGGGGTAAATATATGGGGATATAGTTTGGGCTGGTCAGTGACCAAGGCTAATTCAGGTGTTCAGGTAAGTATTACAATATTAGTTTTATTATGAAAACTTCATTTTTCCACTTAAATTATATTTTTTTATTTCAGTTGATATATGGTCAGTTGGCTGCATAATGGCAGAACTTCTTACTGGAAGAACACTTTTCCCTGGTGCTGATCGTATCCTTTTTATACTTTGAACACAATGTCTTTCTAATTTCTTATGCTACTGTTCATAGATATAGGCTGCATTATTTAATATTTTGTACTCTTTCAGAAAACAACAAATATTACTTAATTGTGGAAGTACGGGAAAGGTTTTTATCATACACTAAAGTTACTTATAAAATTAAGTCAACCTTTTACTAATAGTCTTGCGGCCATGCTTTTAAATACAATTTCTGTTCTCTAAAAGTGAAATGGAAATTTTATGTGAGGTTATTGCTTTGGCTGCTGATTGGATATTACTAGACATAGGAAATATTTTTATCCTCATGTCAGTGGTTTTAGTTTTGGATTGCTATCCCTTGAAATACATATTTAGAAGAGGCATGCTTCCTGTTTGGACTCGTGGAAATATGAGCATGACTCCAAACACTTAGGACCATTAATTACAGATAATTGTTTAGTAGACTGGATAAATCAGCTGGTACAGTATTGTGTAAGTCTAAAAAAATTTGTTCAAGGAAGTATACAGTGTCAGTTTGTAGATAAGAAATTGTAATGTATATCATACAAAATGCATTACTGTATATTAGCATATAAGGTGACTTTTTAGGATAAAAAGATTGTTTAACAAAGATTGAACATCAAGTTGTTGGTGTGAGGCATATTTAGGAAAATAATGCCTTCATTTACACGTTAATCTATTAATTTATCATTCCTTTAACTTATATGATAATTCCGTGATTTGCATGCACCATATTAATTTTTGTCATCACAAACCCATTATTTTAACATAATTTCTTTTATCACTGGAAATTCCAGAGTCTGTACAATTGTAAAAGAAAAAGATTAACTGGCTCTGGTAGGTTGGTATAGGTGCACAAGGTACCTCAGTTATTGGGTGGTTAAAACAATTATGAATAAAAATTTTGAACTATTGGTTAAGGGTATTTTTTCAAATTTGTATGCACTAATTTTCAACTAATGCTTGATAAATATAGGAAATGAAGGTAAGATATTTGACCTCTAAATCCATGTTAATTGCGTACAAAATTTTTTTTTTGAGATTGTTAAATTTATGAAAGAAAGTTACTGCCCAAACATCTTTTCCTAACTGTGGTTTTCATTCAGTAGATATACTTGGTAATCTGAATTCTAATTAATTTTCTTTTTTATTTTTCATATTCTTTACAGTTTTTCATTATCATCTAATTTGGATTTTCTCATTTATCTTGTGAAATGTAGTGATTTCTAGTTTATGGCTTTGCCATAACCTGTAACCAATTAAATTTTGCCTTTCTTTGTTCTATGATGTGCATAATTAAGTAGTTAGGTTAATAATCCCAACTGCTTTTGATCAGAGTGATGATATCCAGTACCCTGGGAGCTGGAGGCCATGATTTACAGTTAGAACAACTGGTGCATATACACCTTTCCAACATTTAGTCTGGTCAGGCAGGTACTAGCAAAGGTCAGTTGTGGCTAAAAATAGATTGGTATTTAGAACTACTTCAGCTGTAATATGAACCATCCCAGGTCCATGCCAGTGTGGAAGATGTTCATGTTGTGCTAGTTGGTTAAAGTGTGAGTTGCACAGTTAGTCTGGCAGAGTCATACACTCAAGGTTGGTCTTTGGTTGACCTGTCCTTCATTTCTGATTTAATTGCCAAGACACAAACTACCAGTGTTCAAGATTGTGTCAGCACTTTATTTGACATTTCAACTTTAACGTGCAACTCAGATGACCATCTCGTGTTTTGTGATAACCATCCATCATTTTATCAAGAGAACTCCAGATACTTCTTGTTAATGCCTCAATGGAAGAAACATGTTTCCAAGAACAGTTTCATACTGAATGACATAGATCATTCTTAAGGCTAGGTATTTAAGTCTTATATAGAGTACCAGCCTGTGAAGAGCCTTTATTAGGCTCAGAGGTCTGGATAAACTACATAATCTTTTATAATAATAATTAAGTCTTATATACCTTCCGTTTCACTACTACAGCGTTTAATTTATTTTTCAGTGGCAGAAGATATTGCACTATTAATTTTGTTGGTGTCTTTATCTTTGCAGATTATTATGGATAAGAGAAAGGGCTTATATTCTCTTCAAATGCATGATTTTGGTCCCAAAGTTATGAACTGTCCTGATTTATTACTTGAAAGAGTAAGGTTACTAGAGAGATGCAATCATAAGAAAGGGTCCTTAGCAACCATGAAATATAAAGGACATAAGCTAAAAGAAAATACCATAGTACACTAGACGAGAGCCACAAATCAAGTGTCAGACTAAAGACTGAGGAATCAGTACTTTCAACTTTAGACACATCAACTATATATTAAAGAAAAGAGATTAGATTTGACATGTATTTGGATATCCAGATACCTACAAAACAATAACCCAAGCAGTTATAGATATAGAAACGATATGCAATATATAATGACAAACATCACTAGCAACTGTTATGTAAGGGAAAACGAAGTTGCTAAAATCCACAAACAGGGATGTTAAGGCATTTCCACATTAAAATTTTGAAATCAATGGATGTACATAATCTCTTGTCATAAATGAATAAATTTGCCATCTAATTATAAGAAACTATGAAGTATAACTTCAAGTCGTAAATATAACCAAGAACTTTGCAATACACTTTCAAAATGGACCATTATTCAACAGTATCAGGTTTAATCAAAATGGAACTTATCGAATAGTATTAGGTTTAATCAAAATGGACCATTATTCAATAGTATCAGGTTTAAAACTTAATCCCGGCTGCATATCTGAGCTTTTATTCTTTTATCCAATAATATAAGGGAAACTTCATCAACAGTCTCTATTTCAGTTTACTTTGATGGTAATTGGAATATTCTTTGATATGGTATTAGATTTTCCTGGTTTTGTATCATTGCTTTGTCCTCTGTTTGCACATAGTTTTTATTAAAGTATTTCCAAGTGTCAATTTCTGTCTGTTGGCTAGCCCACTTTTTGTATCATGCTTTTTTATTGTAAATATGTTTGTGCTTAGTACTTTTGAAATATATCAAGGATATATGCACTGTACATATTTATATATAAACATACAATTACACTTGTTTTGACAGTAGCCTACCATTATGAAATTCTTTGAATGAGATGCTACGAAAATGATTGTAAACTGTCTATTTTCCTCCCATTATCAGACTAAGAAAAGGAAGGGTAGAAATAAGACTTTTTATATATATAAGTATTTATAGCTTTTGTTGGTTATTTAGAGTATTGTTGGTACTGGTTATGCTATTAGCAGTCTCCTGTGTACGTAGCACAATCTTTTAAGAACCAGTATACCACTGCTCTTTTATTGATTGAAAATAACGCTTTCATTTGCTCATTGCCTACACCACTCCTTGATCTTTTGAATGGTGTATATATTCCACAGTTATGATGATATAAAATTTAAGTCTGTTCTGCATGAAATTAACATCTTGTACAGCTCTTGAAAAGATTTATATTTTAGTTTTTCATTATTATTGCAACATTGATTATGTACATACAGTTATGAAATCTTATCCAGTTCACATTAAATTGTGTTTGCATACATATTTCTACCCTGCTTTAGTAATCCTGATTGTTTGTGCGCATTTAATTTTTTGTGTGAAAGTTTTGTGGCTGTCTGAGCATGTGCCGTTGTGGCCCTTAGTTGAGACCTTAGATATCCAGCAGCTCAATCTTATCATGGAGCTGTTAGGGACACCACCACAGGAGTATCTCAACCGCATCACCTCTGAATCGGTAAGTTGACATATCCTCTCATTTAATTTAGTAGGTAATGCATCTGTAGCCTTTTGTACTAATATGTTTATTGTACTTTGTTAGCATGATTGGACATATTAATAGCTTATTAAGTGATTTATTATAGAAGTAGAATTCAACATTTTGTTCATATGCTGAGGTACATGAAACCAGCTGTCATATGGAAATCCATTTGCTTGTGTATAACCCTTTTACTGGAACATTGGATGAACCAAGTGGTTTTTCACGCTAAAAGTGTCATTGTTTTCCATCACATTCACTTGGCATATGGTTTTCACT
The DNA here is from genome assembly GCF_015104395.2 of Macrobrachium nipponense. Classification (NCBI taxonomy): domain Eukaryota; kingdom Metazoa; phylum Arthropoda; class Malacostraca; order Decapoda; family Palaemonidae; genus Macrobrachium; species Macrobrachium nipponense. The sequence goes on from NC_061109.1 coordinate 40,307,698, forward strand.
TGATTTCCCCTAATTGAGGCATGTTAGTATTTCAATTTGAATATTAACAATACACTACACAATTTTTTTTCGTTCGAAGGTCAAGATCTGGACGGGGTCTGTGATTAAATGAAAGTTTTGATACCAAATACTCTTACTAGGAATGTATGGTATTTTATTACTTAAGAATAAACAGATGGTATGCATTTAAGTATATTTATTGATGCAAGGGGACATGGTCTTGTTTCAATGATTATCATGATATAGTTAATTTCCATTACATAATTACTTGTATGGAGTATTCTTGACAAAGCTGTGTATGTTATAGTTAACTTTTTTCTTTTATAGGTTTCTTGGAATGTTTTTTTTAAGTTTACAGAATGATACCTTTAAATACATGGCTTCCATTGTTGAAGTAATTTATAGAATAGGCCTTTCTAGTTGAATCAGAAATGTGTTTGTGGCTTTAGTCAGGCTGTGTAAAGTCATATTTTTCCAAACAATGTAAGCATCTTTATTTATGACATAAATATTACAAAGACCACCAACTTGTATGAATGTCCATGATGCATACATTGTTTGGTTAAAGATCATCTTAATTTTGCCTGAAATATTAAACCAAAGAAAAAAGGGAGTGTCCAGACTTTCTACGTAAGTTTGCTTTACCACAAATCCACTTTATCATAGACTACTCAGTGCGTTACTCAAAATAATAGACTACAGATTCAGATGTAGAAAAAAAATTAGCTGGCTTAAGTAGATTAGTAGGTAGAGTATGCACATAAGGTCCCTCAGGTTAATTGAGTCCCTTTTTGGGCTGCCAGCCAATGGTGAACATTTCCCATAGATTCCCAGACTAGGAACAATTCAGTTTTATTCAGAGTTACCATGCAATTATTCAGCTGCAGGATTCCTACACTCGGCAGACTAACTTTCAAATTTCCTGGTGGCACCGCCATCATTAGTGCAGGTAACTAGTTACCGCCCACCTTCGTTAAACAGGTATGACGTCAACACACCTCTTCAATTGGATTTCTGCCGGCTCCCGAGTAACATCGGTAGCTCTGCGGGCTTTCTTCGTCATCTTTGGAGGCTAGTTTGCCTGTTCATGGATTATTGGTGACGTACAAAGTTTTCAGTGTATTTTCAAGGAGCTAGCTTAGTTTAGTTAATCTTTTGAGATTAGTTGGTGCCTGATTTCTCGATTATGTCAGATTCATCGGGAGTGAGGTTTTGCGCAGAGGACTGCAAAACTAGGTTGATTAAGGAAGTTTATGACCCTCATTCCAAGTGTACTAAATGTAGGGGGGCAAGAATGTTCTAAAGAACTGAGGTGTTCTGTTTGTCAGGAGTGGGACGATGTGCAGTGGAAACTTTTTATTTTTCATAATAAGAAGGTTTGACAAGATGGAAAGAGAAAAGCAGCAATTAAGGCAGATAGTTAGGTTTCTGTAACTTTGCCTTCTACCTGTGTTAGCTGAGATCGTTACTCCTCCTTCTTCTCCCTTAAGAGGTCATCTTTCTCATGTTGCTGTTTCCAACACCATTGCCAGCCTCGAATCAAGGTTCAAGAGGAGATTTGAAATTTTGGCTAATACTGTTATGGAGTTAGGTACCTCCATGAAGTCGTTCATGGAGAAAAGTGAGTCAGTGCAAAGTGCAAGTGCAAGTGAAGTGTTTCCTGAGAGGAAGGCTGTCCGTCCCCCCAGTTCTCCTAGACAAAGGTCACTGTCCCACTCCCCTGCTTCGGGGAGAAGACATACCGGAGGTCCAAGGGAGACCGGGGGGGGTTTGCCCACGGGCAGTCGCTCCCTCTGTTGAACCTAAAGTGTCGAGTCAGGTTTCGACTTAGCACCTTTGGAAAGGTGTCTCGTTTGGTGCAGAGTTGTCAGACTCGAGTGAGTCGCCATCTCCTCATGCGAGACGCTGGCGTAGTTCATGGGCTTCTCGCCCCCTCAGGAGACTTCGACTGCTGACGTCTCCCTTTTCCCTGTCAAGAGGTCGAAGGATACGCTTTCCAGTTCATGCCCATCTTGCAGTCGTGCAGATCAGACATATGAAGGACAAGATTCGACTTGCGACTCAGCGGACTCAACTGAGTGTCGACAGGTGTGGATACCAGTCGGGCATACCACTGTGCTCGTCAGTTGAAGTGGGATTCTTCGACTTCTGTTCGCGGCTCTTTGCCTGAAGCGAGACAAGAGCCTGCTTCGTCGGTTCATTCCCAGCCAAGCAAGTTGACTTCCCAAGAAGACTAAGTGTTGGCTCCATTTCGACAACACTTTGAGGAGGAGTTGTCCTTTTTCAAATGGAAGAAACGGCCTGTAAGAGAAGAGTAAGCAACCATGTCGCCTGCTCCGTCGGAGGTTCTTGAGCAGGACATAGGAGAACTAGAGCAGAATGAAGAGCACGGGCAAGGGCACGAGCAGTTCATAGTAGCAGAGAAGGAGTCGGGTCAAGTTTCGACGTAGTCTCCGACTGCTTACACCTCATTAATGAGGTTCCTATTGGACTGTTTTCCAGAACAGTTTTCTCCTGCCACCCCTTCGTCTCCTCCGTCGATCTTCATGATAAAAAAGAAGCGACCAGAAGAACTGCTGCCCAAGATAGTCTTTTCCTCTACGGCTAGGAAGGCCTTATGGTCGGTAGCCAGATGGTTAGCGACCAAGAGAGACCATGGTAAGGTGTCTTTTGCCTTCCCTCCTTCCTTCCTTATTAACGAAAGGCATCACTTCTACATCACACGGGAGAAGCGCCTTCTCTGGGAGTCTCTGCCTCCTCCCAGAGACTTCTCTGCCTTAGGAGAGCTGCTTTTTCGGTGGCGAAGACGTTCTTTGCTTTGTTCGAAATAGACCACATGGTTCGTAACCTATTTAAGGTCATCGAGATCTTCAGTTTCTTGGACTGGTTGATAGGACCTTTAGCAAGGAAGCTTAAAGACTGCCCCTCTCTTTCCAAGGATCTGCGAGAGGACTGGCTGGGGATACTTTCCTGCCCTGACAAGGCCATCAGGGTTTGAGCAGATGAAGTAGCTTCCTTGTTCGCGATGGGCATGTTGAAGAAACATGAGCCGTGCTGCTCCTTTACCACCAAAGGAGTCACAACTCTGCAGAAGTCATCCCTTCTTTTTGCTCCTGTAGACAAGTCTCATTTGTTTCCGCAAGAGACAGTTCAGAATATTCTGTTGGATCTAGAGAAGAAGCCGACGACAGATTTACTGGCTCAATCTAAGAAACAGCCTAAGCCTGTTGTGTTTGCGGTTCTTCCTTCCAAGTCTCTGTTGCAGAAGCTGCCTTTTTGAAGGGGAAAGTCGTGCCCCTTTACATTGGGATAATATTAGCGCCAAGCTGGAAACTGGTAGAATTAAAATTAAACTTGTGAGATCCAGGGACTATTGGCATCTATACCAGGTCACGGGGCATGTAGTACCCAGGATGCCCTCGGCATCCCATGACCCGACAGTTACTTTCCTACCACCTTTAAGATAGGACGTGACTACTTTCTATCTCTTTTAAAGCAGGTTTTAGACTGCCCGATTTTATTCATTTTTTCCCTTTTTGATTTTTCTTTCTCTGGGTGTTCTCAGTGGGTGTGATCTGATAGATGTGTGTACGTTGTGAGATGGAGAATTTTGCTTCACCAACGGAAATTTCTTCAGGTTCTTGGAAGAGACAAAGGAAATGCCCTGGAGTGAGTGGGTTTCCTTGTTCAAGATTTTTAACTTCGGTGTCTACAGATCCACATCCAACGTGCAGTAGGTGCAGAGAAAATGTATGTACTATTACTAATCCTTGTTCAGTTTGTCGTGGTTGGTCGGTGGAACAGTGGAGGAAGTTTTATGAGAAAGGCCAGTACAAGAGAAAGGAGATGACGCCGTCTTTGAATGACCAAGCGTCGTTGGCTTCATTTGTATCGGCAATACACCAAACTGCTCCATATGTTTTGTCGCCTGCTTTTGATTTTTCCCATAATCCTTCAGTTTCTTCTAGCGATTTGTTATTGGAAACACCAGGAGGGGTTTTTGGGGGAGGAATGGAAAAGCAGAGGCGCAGAAGCCTGTGTGGTAGAAGTCTTACGCCTGGGTTACACCATCCCTTTCATGGAAAGGCCTCCCTTAGCCAAGGTTCCCATCAGATTGACAGCTTATTCCGTGGGCTCAGAAAAATTTTTGGCTCTCGAGAAAGAAGTAATCTCCTTGGCTAGGAAGGAAGTTATCGAGGAAGTTCACAACTCGTCGAAGGGCTTTTACAACAGGCTGTTTGTGGTTCCCAAAGTATCAGGGGGCTGGAGACCCTTGTTGGACATGAGTGCTTTGAACTGGTTCGTGCTAAAAACCAGGTTCAAGTTGGAGACTCAGAGTTTGGTGCTGGCGGCTCTCAGTCAGGGGGATTGTGGATGGTATCCCTCGACATGCAGGACGCCTACTTCCATGTCTCAATCCATCAGGACTCAAGGAAGTATCTCCGCTTCATTTTTCGAGACAAGATATTTCAGTTTCGGGCTCTGTGCTTTGGTCTTTTGACAGCTCCTCAAGTTTTCACCAGGGTTCTAAGCCCCCTGGCACAATGGTTACATCTGATGGGCATCAATGTCTCGATGTACTTGGACAATTGGCTTCTCTGACCGCCATCAGAGGAACAGTGCGCGAAGGATCTACAGAGAACTTGCTGCCTGACGCAGAAGTTAGGCATTATCATGAATATGTCGAAGTCCAAAGTCATCCCTTCTCAGAGGATTCTGTATTTGGGATGACTCTGGACTCTCTTGACTTTTTTCTGGCCCCAAAAAGGGTGGAGTCGTGTCTGGTGACGGTACAATCATTCCTGCACAACTCGTCGTGCTCCTGTAGACAAGTCTCATTTGTTATTTTTCTCATTTAGTGGATGAGCCTACTGGGGACGTTGTCCTCGGTAGAGAAATTCGTAAAACTAGGGAGGTTAGGCTCGAGGACCCTCCAGTTTTACCTAAAAGTGAACTGGTGCAGAAAGTCACAACCAGATTTCACAGTTTTCCCCATTATGGATTAGATCAAGAGCGATCTAGCTTGGTGGGACTCAAGAGAAAGGCTTCAGGAGGGCGTGTTGCCCCTCCCTGTGAACCCCAGCCTACAGTTCTTGTCACTCGTTGGACGCAGGTTGGGCCACTTTTCTTATGGATCGCAAAGTGTTAGGGGTATGGACAGAGCCCCAGAAAGCCCTTCAAATCAATGTCAAGGAACTCCTAGCTGTCTTCCTGGGCCTTCAGAAGTTTGTTCATCTGATAGAAGGGTGAGAAGTAGCCGTTCATGCGGACAACTCCACAGCCCTGTCTTACATTTGGAAACGGGGGGGATTCGTCCTTTCTGTTCTTGAAGGCGCGAGAACTTCTACTCTGGGCAGAAGAACAGCAGATCCAGCTTGTTCCTCATTTTGTTCAGGGGAAGATGACGTTCTGGTGGATGAGCTCATCAGAAAGAGTCAAGTTCTATCATCGGAGTGGACTTTGGACATGGAAGTTTGTCGGGATCTTTGGAAGGTTTGGGGAAGACCGGCCATCGACTTGTTTGCGATGTCCAAGAACAACCGTCTGCAACTGTTCTGCTCTCCCGTTTCAGATCCTCTAGCATGGACAGTTAACACGATGTTGCTGGATTGGTCGCGTCTAGACGCTTACACGTTTCCCCTCCTTCGGGATGATCAGGGAGGTCATCAACAAGGTGACTTGGAACCTAGATGTAGTCCTGAAATTTATTTCTGGACCTCCCTTTGAACCTATTTGCTCGTCTTCCCCGAAGAACTTGACGAAGAAGACTCTCTTTCTTTTCGCTCTGGCTTCAGCAAAATGCATTAGCGTGATTCATGGTGTAGACAAGAGAATAGGTTTCACATAAGGGAATGTGGTTTGTTCCTGGGCCCGGAATTTTTTTGCTAAGAACGAATGTTCATCGGGTCCCTGGCCTCGCTCATTCGTCATCAAGAACATTTCAGATATTCTCGGACCGGAGTGAGGGACTTAAGTTGCTATCTGAAAGGGACTAAGAAGTTGAAGGGCCCCTCACAATGTTTATGGTGCTCAGTGAGGAACCCTTTACATCCAATGTCAAAGAATGTCATGTTCTTCTTTCTCAGATCCTTAATCACAGAGGCTCACTCCGTGGTAGATTAGCAGTCACTCGTCCTGTTGAAGGCTAAAGCGCACGAAGTAAGAGGGACCTGGTTCCCTCTAATTTTTGCCTAGTATCAAGGTTGTAGAATCTGGGGAAGTCTGGAGGTACATAGTACCTGGAGTACCTTCCAGTTGTATATATGTGTTGTTTATTTATCTGGTTCTCGCCCAGAGCAAGGGCATTTGTATTTTATTCGTTCCTTGTTAAGTCAGCGGTTAGCCCACGACTGCAAGGAACTTCCCACTTGTAGAGGAGATGCATGGTCCAGCTACCCCTCTCTCTACTAAGTAAGCAGAGTGCCAACCATAGGCAGTACTCTCCTGCAGCAGCTTGCTTACTAGGTATGGTATGACAAGCATAAAAGTTCTATGCTTATTATGTAACCCTCCTGATGAATCAATTTCCCAGGATGTGTTATCTCCACTACCCTCCACCTTTCAATTTAGAATCAATTGAATAATTGCTTGGTAAGACTCTGAATAAAAATGATATTTTTATAATAAAATTGTTTTATTCATACTTTCCAAGCAATTATTTGATTCGAGCCCTCCCTCCTTCCCACAGGTGGAGCTGGCAGCCAAAATCCATTTGAAGAGGTGTGTTGATATCCTACCCGTTTACCGGAGGTGGGCGGTAACTAGTTACCTGCACTAATGATGGTGGCGCCACCAGGAAATTTGAAAGATAGTCTGCCAGGCATAGGAATCCTCCAGCTGAATAATTGGTTGGTAAGTATGATTAAAAGATAATTTTATTATAAAAATATCATATTTATTGTGTGTTATTTATTTCTTTCACTTTTTTGCATTTTAGCATAATTCCTTTCTGTTTACTATATCCTTGTCATGGTGCTATGTGAAATTGTTAGTAAGTAGAATTTTAGAAGAACCTTGGCTGAGGCTTTTACAAGAGTTATCTGGTCAAATGGTGGGGTTGCTTATGTTTTAACAGCTTGGAAAACACTGGCAGGCAATAATCAGCCATTTCTATGACTTGTTTAGGCTGTAAATGGAAAAGATAGTAATTGAAAGACTGTTAGGGGGATCTAGAGCATATTTGGATTTTATTATCCTCACACATAATGTGGGTTGAAGACCTTAGTGTGTATAGCATTTGCCTCCAAACTGGAAGATATTTCCTACTTTGATATAGAGAAGCTGTATACTTTAGAGAGATATGGAATTCTGTTGATTGTTGGTCAAAGTAGAAAATGTTCTATCTGAGAAGAGGTGCCATGAAGATGTGCTTCAAGGTAATGTGCTTAGTATGATCCTTTTTCACCTTTATGTAAATGTCATAATTTTTGAGTGCACTATGTAGATGACCTTAGTATTCTTGGCTGCCTCTTGAATGGCTGCAGCAGGGAGAAAATTGCAATCAGTAATTGGTAAGATTGTAAATTGGGTTGAGAAACTAGGTTTCAGAATCTGTGAGCAAGACATTTGTCACGCATTTTTGCCACAGTATTTAAGGTATGTACCCAGATCCTGGTCTTTACTTGCTTTTCGGTAGAAATCTAAGCATTGAAGAAGCACACTTTCTAGGTCAAATATTTGACAGGAAGCTTGGTTGGGTTTCTCACATCAAACATGAAGACTGAATGTGTAGAAGCATTACATATTGTGAAAGTCTTACCTCTTACTAATATGGAAGTTGATAGATTACAGTAGTACCTCAGACTTCGAACTTAATCTGTTCCAGAAGGCTGTTCGAAGACCAATTTGTTCGAAATATGAAACAAATATCCCCATAAGGAATAAAAAGAATTGGGATAATTTGTTTCAGCCAACCCAAAAAATCTATCTTTTCACATTTTTTGTATTATTAATATATTAAAAAAATTAAATTAAGAGTCTAAAGTAATGAAATCTTATGTTATATGAAATAAAATTTTTGAAATTTTATTTTTTCTGTTGATGATTTACAAAACTATTTGGTGAAAATGGTGCCAGGCTCGCTGGGAGATGGAGAGAGGATAGACGGGAACCCTTTAAGGTAACCGAAATGGTCGCAGTAGGCTAAGGTTGATAAGAAAATCAGTTTTATTCACATTTTACAAGGATAATCAAAGGAGTCGATAGTGTGTGTCCGACCGATTGAGAGAGAGAGAGATTGAGGAGAGAGAGGAGAGAGAGAGAGAGAGAGAGGAGACGAGAGAGAGAAGAGAGAGAGAGAGAGAGAGAGAGAGAGAGAGAGAGTAATCATCATATTGCAATACACCCCCTGAATACCTGAATTAGCCCTAATCCCAATTAGCCCAAACAACTCTCATTTACCCATCCCACCAGTGGGAATTTTGTTTTTAACAGCCAGCATTGCCAACGCTGCAGGTAAAAACTTCCTTGAGTTACCATCACTGACGGTTGGCAAGGCTGGCGCAGGTGTGTGTCGTTACTCTTATCTTCCCCAATTGCTTTTTGTTCGCGCCACGGAAAGGTTGTTGACCATCCGTAGTGCAAGTTTGATCCTTGCCCGACTCTCTCGGATGGTTATTATAATTGACGAAGAACACAAGAATTACGGGACTTGTTTCGTTTGGATTTGGATTGCTATCGATATACAGATATTATGGACAAGACATCTCTTCTACCCTCCACCTCAGTGCCGGCAGCTTTGACTCTGTCTTTGAGCGCTCCGACGTCGGCGAAGGCCACTGCACATCACTCCTGCTCTTCCTGCAAGAGACGTATGAGTACTCTAAGACACGATAGACACTCCATACGCCAGGTATGTAGGAAAATTAAATGCGACGTGGAAACGCGGTGTGACGAATGCTTAAGCTGGACAGTTGAAGAGATGAAGGACTACATCCGACATCGCAAGTCGCTGGCCAGTAAAGGAAGCAAACGCAAAGTAGATTCAGCGTCACCTTTAGGATCGCAAGCTCCTACAGAACAAGCGAAAGAGTTAGCTAGTGCTGAGGTAGTAAAACTGATAGAAGATAGGATAGCAAATAACATGACAAAATTAATTAAGAGTCTTTTCCAACAATTTGCTGATAAAAATACTAGTGTGTTAGGATGTCTAATCTTGATTCTTTTTCAGCTCCCCTGCCTGTTCCAGAACCAGCCCTAACGGGTGCTGAGGGTAATGAAGAACCACAAGCCTCCAAGTGGGCAGGTTCTGTCGGCCCCCTTGGCGCGGAGCAGGCAGTGAATGACCCCCCCCTACAACCCCCTAGTAGTTTTGATAATCTTAATTTGGAAAATTTTAGCCAGGATCAGGGAATAGGTGTGACTAAGACGATAGGGTCTGAGTTAGGTATTGAGGACAAGCTTGCGAGCGTGCAGAGTCGTTCTCCTGGACGGACATCGAGTTTGGGTTCGTTGGGATCCAGCCTTAAGGCAGATGTTTTGCCGTCTTCTCTTCTGTTTAGGTCCGGTTCAAGGACACAAGTAAAGTTTACGGTTCCGAAAGTGCGGGATCCTGTTCCTCTGTCAACTATCTTCCCTCTGTCTCAGAAGACCCTACTTCATTTTCCCTTGTATCTGTCTTCCCTACCCCTTCTTCTAGTAATGTGGATCAAGGAGCCCCCCTTTCGGGTGTTCTAAAAGGTTCATGTAGTAGTCGGATCGACTTGGCAGAGAAAAACGCAGATCTTCTGGGTCTCTCTAAAGGCTATAGGCTTTTGATTAAAGGTTGCACTATCAATGGTATCATGAACATTAGAGATTACGTGACACAAGAATGTCCAGAATTTTTGGAGGACATGCTACAAGGCTTTCAAGGAGGGTCAGACTTATTGTATTATATGTCCCTTAAGAGAGAGTCTCATGCCGCCTCCGGGTTGTCCGCAGTTCCTTCTTCCGCTCCCACACCCTCTGCTTCGCCACTGTTAGTTTTCTCTATGACTCCTTCTGCTCCTGCCTTCCTGCGGCTAGTCGGGAAGCAGCACGTTTGAGCGACGTACAGCTGTCAGCTTCGACGTTCACTGCTGCGGAACCCTCCCGGAGTAGCCTCTTCCTCTTTCATTCTTCCCTCCTCTTCCTCGATCCAGTCACATTCGGTTCCGCTCGCTTTTCCTTCAGCAAGGCATAACACCGAAACGGGGTTTTCTCCCCAGGACTTTTCGACCCTTCCACCTCCTTCCGGGGGTATTATTGCTCCAGAGGCGGGAAGGCAGCAACCAGGTTTCAGTGGTAATCTGGCAGACCTTTCATTGTTGGATGGACTGCACTCTGTTCCTCCGACGCCTTCTTTGGCCCCAAACTGTTCGGCGGCTGCGGAAGAGGAATCAATTCCGGAACTTCAGGATATTCCGGTTGACTTGGGCTGTCCTCTGGCTAGTAGCAATGATTATAGGCGTATGCACGAGTATGTGACTGCGCTTTACCCACAAGTGAAAGCTCCGGACGATCAACATGCATCGAACCAGTCATTATTTGGGGCATTCTCTGCTACCAAACCAGCTCCGGCACCTTTTTCATGCGGTTTGGCAGTCAAACAAGCTATGCAAGAGGCAGACGGTAGGTTGGCTGCGGCAATAGCTGCCAATAGACAGGACATTTTGCTTCTCTCGCCGCGTAAGGCGAATTCATGCCGTCCGGGGGAACCCTTCGGCCGGGGCCAGGTTGCTGCTCAACAAATCGTTTGAGGCAATTCTGTGTAGGTCTTCGGCAGTGTCTAGACTTGTAGGAATCTCGCTAGGAGAAGCGGGAGTGTTAGAGGACGTCTTGCGTAACCAGACGGAGGCCCTCTCTCACACACTAGATTTTATCAAGCCTGATGGGGTTTCTAAAAAAATGACGGCTAGGTTCCCTCAGATCTGGGACTGTTCGACAGCTTGATAACGTCCATCTCGATGGGCTTAGCGCATCAGGCAAATGTGCTAGCTTCCTCTACGACGTTCGTAGGTAAGAAGAGGAGAAACTTCTATCTGAGCCACCTTCCCCCTCATTATCCGGACGTACACTAGAGGGCTTTACTTAGAGCTCCCATAGCTTTAGCAAATTCTCTATTTAAGGAGGAAGAGGTATCTAATATGACTAACTTCGTGGCTTCCAATTTGGCAGTCAAATCGCAACAGGCCATGATTAGAGTAACAGCGCAGGGCTCCCGGTCACCTAGAGGAGCACTTAGGGCTTCCCCTTCGAGAAGAACGACTTCTAGGTCTCCCCCTAGATCACCTAAGAAGGTGCGCTTTGCGAACAGGGCGGGGTCAGTCTCTTCCTCATCTTTAGCTAAACCTTCGTCGGCTCGGAATTTTACCAAATAGGAGACATGTCCCTCGTCTGCCCAGGTAGGAGGCTGTCTAGCCCCTTTCTGCTAGATATGGAAGGAGTGGGGAGCAGAGGATTGGTTGGTGGAAGTTCTGAGGGCGGGGTATCGGATCCCCTTTCACTCCCTTCCTCCTGTCACCCTCTCCCGTATACCTTGCGAGTTATTCCCAGAATTCCATCAGGGGAATAGCTCTAGCAAAGGAGATTCAGGAACTCTCGGAGAAGGGGGCACTAGAAACAGCCCCTCAATCTCCGGGGTTTTACAGCAGGATCTTTGTTGCAATGAAAGCTGGGGGCGAGTGGAGGCCGATAATAGATCTCTCGAACCTCAACAGTTGGGTAATAACTGCAGGTTTTCACATGGAGACCGCACAGTCGTTACTGCGGTCAGTCAGAGGGGGAGATTGGATGGTGTCGGTGGACCTAAAGGACGCGTATCTCCAGATTCCGATTCATCCGGAATCTCGGAGATACCTCAGGTTCGTATCTTCCGTCGGCACCTTCCAGTTCAAAGTTCTCCCCTTCGGACTGACTATAGTGCCGCAAGTATTTACGAGGATCATGTCTCCGGTGTCGGCAATTATGCATCGTCGAGGTTACAGAATGCTAAGATACCTAGACGACTGGCTCATTCTAGCCTCCTCCCTAGAGGAGATATTAAGGGCGAGGGACTTCTTCTGAACGTATGCGAGACGTTAGGAATTCGGCTGAACTTTGCAAAGAGTTGTCTAGTACCAACCTAATCTATAACTTATTTGGGGATGAGGATTCTCTCTCTTCCTTTGAAGTCTTTTCCATCACTGGAGAGAATACAGTCAATAATACAGCAAGTGACCCTGTTTTTGTCCAAAAGGGAGCAAACAGCGTCATCATTGAGAAGTCTCTTAGGGAAAATGTCGTCTCTATCCCTTCTGATCCCAGGGTCTCATCTCCTGATGCGTTCGCTACAGAGTCGTCTCAGGAATCTCTGGGACTTCCGCAACGAGAATGCAGTTATAAGCTGGAGCGATTCTTGCCTTTCGGATCTTCTGTGGTGGTCAGAAGAAAAGCACCTGACACTCGCGAAGTCCCTAGTCTCCCTCATTCCCGACATCCATCTATATACAGATGCCTCGAATCAAGGTTGGGGAGCAACCTTGGAGGGAACTCAGGCGTCAGGACTTTGGAGGGAACAGGAACGAGAGGAGTCAATAAATCTTTGGGAACTCAGGGCAATAGAAGAAGCACTCAAATGTTTCTCGAAACTAGTACAAAACAAAGTGATAGCATTGTTTTGCGACAGCGTAACAGCGATCTCGTATCTCAAGAATTCCGGAGGAACAAGATCAACAGAACTGAATTTAGTAGCCCAAAAAATCCTGAGATGGTGCGAAGACCAAAGAGTGTGTCTCCTTCCCCAATTTATATCGGGAAGCCTCAATGTACTGGCCGACTCATTAAGTCACTCACGACAGGTACTGGGAGGAGAATGGGCCTTGATGCAGGATGTAGTACGTCAGGTACTCCGGAAGTGGCTGGCGACGGTAGATCTATTCGTGACGAGACTAAACCACCAGTAGTGGATCCGATGTCGATAGGAACCGATGCAATGCTACAAAGCTGGGATCACATGCAGGCTTATGCTTTCCCACCTATCGGCCTCATCCATCGAGTAATCAGGAAACTGAGGGAGAGCGTCAAGGTGAGTTTGACACTGATAGCTCCTTTCTGGACACAACGCCCATGGTTCCCGGAACTAATGGAACTCATCAGAGATATTCCCATGTTCCTTCCTATTTGGAAAGATCTGCTCAGACAACCACACTTCCACCACTACCATCAGAACCCTCGCATGCTAAACCTAGCTGCATGGAGACGGTCGAGCGAGCAGCGAGAAAAACCAGACTATCTAAAGAAGTGGCAAGGCAGCTTTCTTTCAACTTAAGGAAGTCAACGCGGAAACTGTACCAAGTCAGATGGACTGTATACAGGGGATGGTGTCGGAAAGAGGGTCATTCTGTTTCTAGACCTTCAATTCCTAAAATAGCAGATTTCCTCTTATTCCTCAGGAAAGTCAAGAGACTTTCACACTCGGCGATAGCAGGCTACCGCTCGATGCTCAGTAATACTTTTAGATTTCACCTCTCAGAGATCTCGACGAGCAGGTGTATTCTTGATCTAATACGATCCTTTAAGATCGAAAGACCGGTATTACCGAATCGAGCACCACCGTGGGATTTGTCGGTAGTGCTTCGTTTTCTAAGTTCCCCAGAGTTCGAGCCAATCGAGAATCTGACGTTAAGACAGTTAGCTAAGAAGGTCCTCTTCCTTACGGCATTAGCAACAGCGAAAAGGGTGGAGCTACAAGCAGTATCCAGACTCGTCTTGTACAAAGGAGACGATATTTTCTTGTCTTTTCTACCGGAATTCGTGGCGAAGACAGAGTCGGAGGCGAACACACTGCCAAGGTCGTTCAGAGTCTTGGCCTTGAGAGAGTTCGTCAATGGAGATCCGGAAGAGTTGCGGTTATGCCCGGTGTGAGCTCTAAGAGTATTTTTATCCCGAGTAGAGAAACTTCGCCCTCGCCTGCAAACACTTTTCATATCTCCTCGGAATCCTTCGCGGGCGATCTCGAAGAATGCGATTAGCTTCTTCCTAAGGGAGGTAATCTCGCAGGCTCATGCGGGTTTGCATTCGGTAAATGCAAATCCAGTACTACTGCGAGCGCACAGTATTCGGGGGATGGCTACATCATCTTCCTTTCTGAGAAACTACTCGGTGTCTTCCATTCTAGAGGCAGCCTCTTGGAAGTCCGTCTCAGCATTTACTTCTTTCTATTTAAAAGATGTTCAGTTTGCTTCATCGGAAGGCTACTCTTTAAGCCCGTTCGTAGCGGTGAACTCTATTATCTAGGTTAAGCTGGGGAAAGTATAGGTTAGGCCGGTGAAGGTAGAATAAAATTAGGTTTAAGGTCTTTCTGACACTTAAGATAGAGAACCGCTTTGGTCTCCAGATGCCTGGACAAAGCGTTACTAGAATAAGTTAGTAGGTACGTTAGTAGTCAGTCTTCTTACGAGAGTCCGAGGGGGTGCTCTCGTAGGCTAGGCCATCGTGTCGGCACGGAGATTACATCGTAATCCGGTCATAAGCGCTCGGAAAAATAGAGGATCACCGAGAGGGACTTCGGCTCTGCACGCCGCTTCTTGCACCTCCATACATGAGAGGCTATGAATAACCACATGGGAGGCTCATCATATTCCTACACATCCCAGTTTCGGAGGATCCATCTGGGAAGAAGTAGAAGACATAGACAGTACTGACCCGACAGACGATCGAAGTACTCTCCAATACGTCTCTGCACCGAAAGGAATAACAGATAAAGTGAGTCTAAGTTGCATAATGGTACTAGATAGATTAGTGAACGAGTTACCATCTATACGGCAGTAAGAGGTGGGCAAGAGGATTGATCCCTCCCCCTCTAAGTGTTGTTAATCGGGCTAATTCAGGTGTTCAGGGGGTGTATTGCAATATGAAGTTTTCATAATAAAATTAATATTGTAATACTCACCTGAACACCTGAATGACTCCCACCCTCCTTCCCCACATCAATCTGAACCAGATAAGCAATTGAGGAAGATAAGAGTAACGACACACACCTGCGCCAGCGTTGCCAACCGTCAGTGATGGTAACTCGAGGAAGTTTTTACCTGCAGCGTTGGCGATGCTGGCTGTTAAAAACAAAATTCCCACTAGTGGGATGGGTAATTGAGAGTTGTTCGGGCTAATTGGGATTAGGGCTAATTCAGGTGTTCAGGTGAGTATTACAATATTAGTTTTATTATGAAAACTTCATGTTTACACTTGGATGTTAAATGCACAAATGAGGTTAATTATGCCACAAGACATAACTTACTATTGGCAAAAGGCAGACTTTAAAATAAACAGATAAGCAATAAGTCAGGAATGCAAGAAAAGGAGAGAGATAAAATAACTTTTCACAAGGGAGCCATTTGAACAAACAATAAAAGGCATACAGAAGCTGAACATGGTGCCAGTTTGTTTATTACAGAGCTGAGTTACTTTTACAGTAGTAAAATATCATAAAGAGCAATTGTCACTAGATAGGTATTTTTCCGTAACAAAAGCAGTGATTTGGACATATCGAATGTAAGTGAAAGAAATGGGTGAATAATCATCCCAGCCCAGCTGGTAAGCCAGTGGGAAGCTGACCCCTTCTTCCCTCTCCTCTCCTCTCCTCTCCTCTCCTCTCTCTATTGTCTCACTCAGCGCACCGAACACTGACTTGAGCAAGGTTTTTTTTTTCTTTTCTTTTCTTTTACTGTATTGCATTTGATTGTTTTCATATTTTATTATGTTAAATTTATTGTGAAATAACTTTTTATTTCTTATGTGAATTGGTACTGCTTTTACGTACATATTATTATAGTAAAGATTTTACTATCTCTTCTCTCCTCAACAATATCACGATGCATGATAACTTAATATCATTCATTCATTATTCATTAAAAATATAAATGTCCCCTCTCTCTACCTCAAGTTAGCTGTGGATCACTGCAATGAAGAATGAATTTTTAATCGTTTATGCTAAATTTTATTGTGAAAAGCTTTGTTCTTTCATTTACTATTTTGCTGAATATTGTTCAACTAAACTGTCTCACTTGGCACAAGGAACACTGGCTCAGTTAAGACTTTTTTTTCTTTTTTTCTGTATTGCATTTTATGGAGGAGTTACGGTAATTCCATTTGACAACGTCCTTGAGAGAGAGAGAGAGAGAGAGAGAGGTAAATGTAAGCAGTGTTAGGTTGTTTGTGTTTGTGTGAATGGATGGTTAACAAGTGAATTGCTCGTTCGGCGAGCGGTGGTTGTGTCTGTTGGGTCGGTTGCAAGTCTGGTCTGGGGTTTGAGTCAGTCTGTGATCAGAATCTAGAATGAGAAGTCGTGAAGGACAGACGTTTGGGCGGCGGTCTTGTCAGTATTGTTGGTCAGTTGAGTTGTGTTTTCAGGGAGTTGTTTGTGCTGTGTGTTTGAAGGTTGTTGTGCTTGTGTGTTGGGAGGTGGTTGAGCTTGTGAGTTCCTGTTTGAGTTGTGAATTGTTATAGTTGAGGGTTGTTGTTGTGAGTGGTTGGATGTGGGCTTGTGGGGTTGTTGGTGAGCTGTTTTGGTTTCTTGGTGTTGTTGTTGTGGCTGCAGTCCTTGGTTATTGTTATGGTTGTAGGCCTTGTTTGTTGTGTTGTTGAGTTGTTGTATGTTTGGTTGTTGTGTTGTTAGTTATGGGGTTGTGGTCCTTGGTTGTTGTCGAGTTGTGGTCCTTGGTTGCGTGTTGTGTTACGTGGTTGTGGTTCTTGGTGGTTGTTGTTGTTGAGTTGTGTGGTTATAGTTCTTTGTTGTTGGTTGTGTGTTGGTTTGCGGCAGTTGTTGGTGTCTCGGTGACCTCCTCCAGCGGACAGCACAGCATAGCCCTGAGTGTCTGGAGTTGGGGTGAGTACATGTGCTTGTGTTTTTTCTTGTGTGTAGGTGGTTCAATTGTCCTGCGTTTTTCTGTAGCGCGAAAGTGTGGCTCAGGGTGAGTTTGGCAGCTGGATTGGTTAAGTTTATGTTGGGGGGGGGAGGTTTGCCCGCTTGTTTTTTGAGCTTGTGATCCCGTCACAATTTATTTGTTTTCATATTTTATCATTACATTAAATTTATTGTGAAATTCCTTTTTTATGTGAATTATTATAGCTTTTACTTGCACAGTAATATTTTAACTCTCCTCTCTCCTCAACATATCAACGCTCCCTCATTCAGTCTCAAGTCAGCTGTGCGTGACGTCACTATGGTTACTTACAATTTTATACATCTTTTATCCAAAATTTTATATTGAAAGCTAAATTTTATATAAGATACTTTAAACTTTTATTTATTTTGAAGTACGAGCATTTGTTCGACAAATGATACAAAATTTTCCCGAAAATTCATTCGAAAAACGGATGTTTGACATAAGAAACGTTCGACAAACTAGGTACCACTGTATATAATTCTTAGAAACTAATTATTTTAAAAAATTGTGTCTGGGAAATATTTTCTTTAGCTACACTTCAGTCTCAAAATGTTACATTCTGTTCACTATGCAGGATTTTATTTTGCAACAGAGCTTTACAATCTTTCATTTCTAGTGTGCTTGCAGGTGCTGGAGATGTACATTGTTTTCCTTATTTTCTTAGTTGGCAAGACCTGCCCCAGATTTGGCAGTTTTCGTCATGAAGCATACAGATGCTAAGGCAGTTGTGACCAGCCTTAACCATTTTTATAGTTTTATTGCCTAGCACTAACTGCCATTGTTTTTTTTAATGCACTTTCTGGCCTGTTGAAGCTGGTGAAACTTTGCTGGTGGCCTTTTTCAAAGACCTCACCAGAACTTCAAGATAAGCTGTTTTTCCATGTAGAGATCCTCCAACAAGTTCTCTGTGAGTGGAATGTCTATGGAGGATGTTAGGACCATCTCGAGACCTGGTAATGTGTAAACAGTCAATTGTTTTGTCGAAATGTGGAAGTTATTGGTGCAACAGTTTTTATCCACATGCTTGAGAGGTGCAAGTTAGCTTTTCACTAAAATCTTTGTATTTTGAGGCTTCAAATGCTTCAGTTACTGGAAGACTATTCTAGTAGTTCATGAAGAAGGTTTTTTTTTAATCCTTTTAGACCCCTTGATGGGGTTATGCTATGGTTTTGAGTATGTTACCTTCATGGAGTCTATTCCAGTTGAGACCATTCCATGAGGCAGGTTTCTCATGGCTTTCTCTCAGCAATGTGTTTCTGCAAGGTCTATACCTGTATTAGCAAGGAGACACTTGTCTTTACAAACCCATTATGTTAAACTTAAGTGCCCACCTCTCAACCTCATGGCTCTTTCATAGCTGTTTCTGACTACCCAAAAAGTGATTCAGTAAACCACAGGGAGGCTAAGGGATCTTATGCACATACAGTAACCTGCTAAAGCCAGATGATTTTTTTCTTGTATACGTAGTTGTATGAAAGTTCTAGAATTTTGCATGAAACACAACACAGACTTGCCAAAGTAGTGAGTTTGTATTGAAGAGATTAATTGTGTTATTAGAAAATTAATGTTCATTTATGTTTCAAGGTTTGGGAAAGTTACGTCTTATCATCGCTTTTGTGTGAAAGTACAAATGTGGGTGTAAGATATGTTCAGAACTGCAGATAGTATTTAGATGAGGGAATAAAAGTCTAATGCACTTCACTGAGCAGATGCTCGGTACAGTTCTCAAAAAAAAAAAAAAAAAAAAAAAATCCATGTCAGGCATTTACATAAGACTTTCATTTAGCATCATGTTTTTCATATGTAGTTGAAAAACATGGAGTAAATTTGGTAATTATAGAGAATAGACTAAATGAGCAGGAAAACATAAACCTTTTATGGAAGAAATTTTGCAGATGTAGCGATTGTACGAGCACAATCACAGTAGTATTCCAAAATAAATGGTAACAACAGTAGTTTTGCAAAACAACTGTGATCTCTCTAAACAATAAGCACTAAGTGAACATTTTCAAATCTATCTAGAAACAGTTGGTTTGTCTAAAACTCTTCTCGTCTAGGAATACAACATTAGGAGCCCCTTTTGAGTTACATTTAGGGATAACAGAGACTCAAATTAATGATGTAAAAGATGTAAACATTACATATAAGAATTTGATAGAATGAGTGACACATGCAGAGAAAAGAACTGTTCGCAGTATACATAACATGTATATATGGATTCTACATATAACAAAGAAGATACAAAGATCACAAACAAGTAGAAAATCATATACTGTAATTTATACAGAATTGTGCATAATTTCTAGTTTTTCTTTTAAATGTGCTTCAAACATTTAACCAATATTGGAAAGGGGTCAAGAAAATATTTACCCAATTTAATATTATTTTCATTTGTTACCTGTATATACTTGCATATTCAGAGCGTTTTCCATTAACAATAGTATCACACTTTCTTATTTTATTACTACTACTACAGGACCAATCAGCTCTGATACTTTTTACTGAGGTATGAAATAAAGCATTGTTCTTTGGCCAATTTTAAGTGAATGTTTTTATTTATTTTGACTTTTAATTAAATTCTTTCTTGCTCTAAATTATACTATAAACCAAATAGAATGATTCACTATCCATAAATGGGATTTTGTTTTTGTGCTGAGTTGTTAATAAGAAAAGATTACATTTACATTGAGTAATATCAGCATGAATATGGGGAATTCAAAGCTGGTGAAAAAAGTGTTTTTGTAGGTAATCGTTTTTCCTGTCACTTATATTATATAATGGGTTCACAACTTATTGTAGCAGGTATCCAGAGTGTGAGCGGGAAAATGCAATTCTATACCAATATCCACAGATATTTTGACATTTATGTATTGTATATTGAAAAATTATGCTTTTCTGTGTTGTACATGGTATATTGAATTCACATTGAAAAGGTTTTTATTTAATAACCATGTCTAAAAAAGCAAGCAACCATGTTTTACTGTTTCTAGAGTGATTTTGATGGATGAGACTTGTTCATTAAATTTTTTGAAGAGTGTCGTTAGATATAATGGCTAAAATATTGGTACATATTAAAACCATGATATGGGAGTTGGAATAATCTTATGAATATGACGTTTTTCAAAAAGCCCCACACACAAATTTGAGTGAACTGGTTATAGAGGGTTAACCATTGTGTACCAAAAGTTTGTTATAAAATTTCCCTAAAAATGAACTTACAATCCCAAGTACACAGTTTATTTAATTCCAGACTGACCAAGTTAGTGGTAAATATGATCCAGTTAATTATTTTTAGGTATTATACTGATTCAATACACACTTTTATAAAGATCATATATAAAGGTAATTTTCTCCTCATGATTTTTATGTTTTTTATTATATTATAAATCCATTGAATGCTTCTTCGTCTTATATGATGTGGAATGACAATACTGAATTAGGAGTACTTGCTCATTTAGTCATTAGCCAGCCCTGTGAGACTTAATTATTTTGATTAAGTGGTCTAGTTAAACTGCAAATTTTATGTATGCAACTTACCAAGTAGTACATAGCTATAGTTTCTAAATCCGTTGCCAGCTAGAATTTTTGAAATTTGCAGTAGTGCTAGTTTGTTTTGGTTCGGTGATTACCCCCCTACCACCATCAAGGGAGAGAGGAACCAATACCGCGCGAAAATCCGTTGTTTCTGCCGGCTGGGACCAACACAGTTCAGTAGTCGGTGGAATTTTTGGAATTTCTTTACTGTTGCTCTCTGTTGGAGTTACTATTTGGTGAAGTACTTTTAAATTTTGGTAGCATTTTTCAGCAAAATTAGCTAATTTGGAATTCCAGTAAATAGTTAATTTTTGGACTGGAATTAGTCTTAGTATTGGGTTAGTCTACAGACATGTCAGATCCTTCTCGCCCGATGTCTAAAAATGCCCTGACAGTTTTTCTTACGTAGTGTCATTGCAGAAGCTCATTCCTAAGTGAAAGAAACAGATTTTAATAAACTAAAAGTGAAGGCTCACGAGGTCAGAACAATGGCAAAGTCCTTCTCTTTTAAGCACAACCTCTCTTTGGATTCAATTATACAAGCACCATATTGGAAATGCAGATCAGTGTTCGCCTCGCATTAGCTGCGAGTAATCGAAATGGTGCATGAAAATTGCAGTACCCTGGGTCCGTATTTAGCGGCTGGCACAGTATTGGATAAGGGTGTGTAGGAAGTCATCCCTTCCTAGCTTATCTCTTCACCTTGAATAAGGTTGTTGAGTTTTAAGGGGATCCTGGAGGTAATTGGTGTACTAGGAGTACCCTTCAGTCCAATGTATAGTTGGGTATGAATTTTATTATTATTTTTTTGGAAGTGATATGTTTTTATACTCTGGTAATATGATATTAAGTGGTACTGTGCCCTGGGCAATTCCTTAGCTGCATGGATCCCACTTATTAGAGGATGAATCCTGGCTATACCGCCACATCCCCATGAGTTAAGACGAACGACTTCCAGAGCAAAAATCACCTGTTCGGCTCTCTTAACAGGTAAGGAACCAACAAGCATTCACATGGGTGCTAGCACTAAGTACATATTTTATATTCATTAATTTTAAAAGATATGTGCATATCCATGGATCCCACCTCCTACAATGTGGGATTCAGCTGTGTAACTAGGTACTTGGTAAGTTGCATACATAAAAATGACATATTTATAATAAGATTTTATGTATGCTTACCAAGTAGGTACATGATCAAAGCCTGCCCTCCTCCCCTCACATCGATAGTAGGGCATAAGCAACTGATTTTTGTGCGGTGTTGGTTCCTCTTTCCCCCGATGGTGGGCTTTGGGAGGGGGTGGGTATCACCTGACCAAAACAAACTAGCGCTACCGTGAATTTCAAAAATTCTAACTGTCGACAGATTAAGAAACTATAGTTCTGTAACTACTTGGTGAGTATATCTAGTCTTATTTTATTATAAAAATGTCATTATAATAATTGTGAGCTTGTTAGCAACTTGAGGTTAGTTTGTGATGAGAATGTGACCATCATTATGTATAAGTAACACCATTAGAGTTACAATGTGATATAAAATATAAACAGCATGTCACCATCACCGCAGGGAAAGCGAAACATTGGGTTACCAAGTCTTTTGCCTTTGCTCTAAGACATCCTCAAGCAAACTATATACAAGTAAAAAAAATTACAAAGAACTCTGTGTCACAATAAAATAGTATGGTTAAAGAAGTAAAAAAATCATGTATTACATACCTTTTAGTTTGATCTTCAGATAATAAGTTATCCATGATTGATCCAGATAATAGATAAACCAAGGATAGGCTAGAAAACTACATGAATTACTGATCATTTCTAGCATTTCTTATTGATCTTAACGTCTAGTGAAGAGTGAGTTCAAGATTATATAGAACTGGACTTAGAATATCTATTTGTGAGACATGAACCTATACAGTAGAAATTCAGTATACTATACTGTATACAGTAGAAATTCAATAGTATGTTATACTGTATTTAGAAAAGAAGCAAATAATTTAACAATGTGGATTTTTTCATTAAATATTAAAACAAAAATCTCTATTCTCTTCAGTAATCCTTTGAGCACTATCATGACTCTGGATAAAAAAACAGGTATGGAATTGTGTTATCCAACTCATATTTTTTATGCTTACATGAACAAAGCAGTGAAGACAGGTTCTAATTAAAGTGACAACAAGGAAAATTACTCAAGTGTAACCTATGTTTGCCTTATTTCACCCAGCTTTGAGTCCATCAAATCAGTGTTGGAAGTATTCACAGCAAATGTAACTTTTTCATATAAAAGCAATATAGAAAACTTGCTTATAAGGAATTGTCCTCAACAGAATAAGAACATTATGTGTTGCATTCTATGTATGTGTTGTTATTTATTTTGTACAGGTCAGATAAGTAAGAAATAAATAAAAAAGAATATTCAGTTTAAGCTAGCCAAAAGGGTAATGCTCTTTTGGTATACCTAAGTGAGAAGTCACATAGAATGGATTAGTTCTAAAGTGGTTTAATAGTATTAAACATTTTAGTATTTGGATTATTACAGCCAACAAATGAAATGAAAGTCCAGGCCTCAAAGGAGCTTGAAAAGAGAAGCTAAAGATTTCTAGTAAAGGGAAGTCAAAGATGTGAAGAAGTTAATGGTAGTAATGATGGTAGACCTTAAGCTCTTACTATAATGGGAAAAAATTTTATTGACATCTATTACTCAAGTAAATGAAACTAGCCTTTGCAAAATATACTTTCATTAGTGTGGAGCTATGTATATCTAAACTTGCTTGTATAGAATAACTTTGTCTTAGTCATTTTTTCATGCATGCACTTGATGATAAAAGAATTTTTCTTGTCACTAGTTTTTGGGAAGGAATTTTGAAATCTATTCACATGTAGATTCAGTGATGAGGTTATTAATTATTACACTTTTTGGTGGTATTTTAGTTGTAACCCAAAAATGCTTGGACCTTGAACGTACGTTTTTTAAACATTATAAAAACAATTATTAAAGGATATGCAATCTTATTTCAGTGCCCTAAACTTTTAGTCTTAACCATACATACTTTCAACTGTGTAATTTTTTATGCTTAAGATATAATTTTCTGTACTCTTAGTATGTATTTTACAGATAACTATTAGCACCAATATTTTTCTAAATGCATAATTCTCAGCTTTGCTTTTGCCATTTCTTGACATTACTGTTGTATTATTGATTTATCAAAACTAACTCTTGAGAAATATGAGCTAGTGTTTTTTACCCATACACAAATGTTAAATTTATCTTCTGGAAAAATTATTTCTTTGATTCAGGTACTCTACAATGCTAACCAGAATTATTAATTTGCAGAATTAAATTTTTAACAAATTATATGAAAGTTTTGATTAGGTAAATAACACTTTTTGTCTTATTTTACTATCTCTTCATCATTTTGTCTTGTATATGGGTATGATGTAAATCAATTGTTAGGCAACCTTAGCCATGGGTATCAGATATAGATCAACTGACCAAGATCATGAAGTTGGTTGGAACGCCCAGTACGGACCTTATTGATAAACTCTCCAGTGAAGAGGTTAGTACCTCTCAGTACTGGATTCTTATAAAAGATCTGAGTTCTTTTTACTTTCACATAATGCATGTTTATGTCACTAACATGGGTGCAACATAGATACGTATTAGTTACACAGCAGTATTGTGATGAACATAGATTGTCTAATACAATTTTAGCTGTTACTTTAATGGTATAGCACTTACTGACACTCATTTTGTGACTGCTACTTTTCTTCGTACAAACCTTGGGTTTTTTATGTTCACAATTTGTTTATGATGTACATTTTATCAGTGATGCAAACAATCTGTTACTTTAATGGTATAGCACTTACTGACACTCATTTTGTGACTGCTACTTTTCTTCGTACAAACCTTTGGGTTTTAGTTCACATTTGTATGATGTACATTTTATCAGTGATGCAAACAATTTTCTGTTTTTACTTTTGTTGTTGCATTTATCCTCTGCAATCTAAGATTCCTAATCCAGTTTTCCATGCAAATGTTTGAAAATGGGACCATATGATACAGGAAATAAAAAGGAATGTTAATAGAGGTTGATTCATGGAGATTATGTATAGATATTTCAAGAACCTTTTTCTTCTTTCCCACTTTCTTCTTCTTTCCCACCGTTATCCATACATTAAGGGGTCAGTTGCCTGATGCGCCACTCCCCCCCTTTTATTTATTTTTATTCTTAGAAGAAATGATTGGACTTTACATTTTGGAAAAGCTCAGTTACTTTATTGCTGTAGTATACCATTTTAACCATACATCAGAAAAAGATCACAGCACTTACAAGGAAAATGTGACTTTTAGGTCATCCTTTTTTGTGATTTATCTATTTTCATTGTTTTCTCTTAATTTATTTTCTAGTATGCTGGTTCTTGTGCATTGAAACTCATAGATACAGTCTATTTATACAGATATCAGTGTTATTAATCTTTGTGCTGACTCTGCTGTGAAGGTTATCAATACAAATGCATAAGTTTAGCATACAAAAAATTTATGCTTTAATGCCCATTTTGTGCAAATTGAAAAAATAATAGCTCTCTCTCTCTCGTCGAGGATTATCCTACGTCTCTCTGACAACCGTAACGAGTTCGTCGTCTCTCCTCCTCGATTCGCTTCCGGGTCTCTCTCTCTCTCTCTATCTCCCTCTCTCTCTCTCTCTCTCTTCTCTCTCTCTCTCTGTACACACACACACACACACACACACACACACACACACACACACACAAAGTGTCTTTCCACCAATTGTCCTTGTGATGCTCACCTGTGGTCCTGGTAAAGCACCCTATTTTTATTACCTTGCTCAAAATGTATGAGGAAAATTTTATATGCCCTTTTTGTCTCAAGTTCCGGAATCATGGACTCAGATGCTTTGTGGTACTTCAGGTGTTATTATGCCACAGCCCATTGAACTGAAACTTTTCATTATTTCATAATTGCTATATAACTGCATTACATTGTGGTTTTGTTTTATTATATAATATTTATAATGTGTTAGAATTAGCTTTTCCTGTAAGTACTTTTTAAGGTAACTTACTTATCATTTCTAATAGAAAAGTGACAAAGTTTCTTGTTACAAAATAGTTTAGAGTTGAAAAATATGCTTTTAACATTGTCTTCACGCCAGAGCTTCCTCAGCCGTATAGAATGGGGGTGGAATTTTGAGGCCTTACCACTTCATTGCTTTTGAGCTGATACAGCAAAGAGGAGTCTACTAAAGAACTAACTTTTATTCTGCCTCTTCTGCCTCAGCAGATCAGTAACAAGATCAGAGTGGCAGGAACACTAAAAAGTAATTAGCAAGCCCGAGACAAGGGAAACAGAAAAATATAATACATAAAGACATATATGCTATTTGTGAGGTAGTCAGTTTGATTATTCTGAACTACTCCCAAACAGGAGGAGGATCAGAAACATTGGAATAATTTAGAAAAACATCAGCCCAGAAAGTTTAGCTTTAGATCCAGCAGGATGTGAGTGAGGAGGATGAAAGTGGATTTCTAGAAGTGGTTGAGATCCTCATTAACAAAAGACCTAAAATTTTTTAGTATGGCTACTAGATCAGCCATCAGTTCCTCTTAATACAAAAAAACTGCATCCTGTAATGTACACAATTACTCTGATTCTTAGCCAGTATAAAGGAAGAATGACTAGTAGCAAGAGAGGACAATGATAATGGATGTGCCCAAATCTGACAAAGTTCATGGAGGAGCAAGAGTGGTCAAACCAAAGTTTGAATGGAGAGAAGGTTTTATCGTAAGAGTTCTTATACCTCTTACTAAATATAAGGCACCAGCATTTTATAATGCAAACAGGGCTTGCACTTCATTCAATTTGCCAATTGAAATTAACGAACTAGGCTTTTATGCCACCCTGCCATGTGCCTTCAAATGATCCTAGCTTTCAAATTATCATTGCTAAGTGTGTATATAATGAATGGGTGAGGAGAAATGAAGTTGAATGCAAGTGATCAAGTTGCCAAAATGAGAAAGAAATTTTTATCATTTCATAGGTTTAGAAGTAAAAAAAAGAAGTTCAAGATACTCGGGAGCATGTGATTAGTTTTGAATAATTTGTTCAAAGAGAATACCTTTGTGATCCCTATCCCATTAATATTATCCATATTTGTATTATCCACAAGGTACCTTGCATTTATACCTTTCACATAGTTTATAAGTTTATATCTTTTTTTTTTTTGCAAGAACCAGTGTTACCCTTGACTCTTTTGAATTCTGAGCAAAATAATGAACACCAAACATGAAATGCAGATTGTAGAGTAAAATGACAAATTTTTAATCAATTTTTATTTTTCACAACCAACAAACATTCGGTCTTAACATTAGGATAGTATATACTAGCACCAGCTGGAAAACTGGTAGATTTAAAAAAACTTGTGTGATCCAGGGACTATTGGCATCTGTACCTGGTCACTGGGTATTAGTAGCTCCCACAATGCCCTTGGGCATCCCGTGACCTATCGGTTACTTTCCTACTGCCTTTAAGAGAGGACATGATTACTCTGTCTTTAAAGCTGGTTTAGTTTGCCCGTTTATTGACATATCTTTCCTTTTTATCTTTCTCTGGTGATCTCAGCGTGGGTGTGATCTGCTAGATTGTGATGCATATTCCTCGTCTTGTAACCATAAATGTGCTTCTTTCTCATGGCTGGCATTTTGGTTCATCATGCTGTATTCTTTATTAAAAGTGTTGATGAAATTGGATTATGGCATTGGAAAGAAAAACCATAGTTGGTATCAAGTATGTTCCTACTCCAATGCTAACATCATTTTTCTTGTGCTTTTTTTTTTTTTTTTGCATATGGCTGAGAGAATAGGCCTTTAAAACTTTATGGTACTTACTATTAGGCTACAGATAACGGAGTGAATAACAATTACTGTTAGGTAGGTTGATTAGGCTGGTGAGTCACAACAGTGAATAGAAGTGAGGAATCCCAGAATTTGGTGAGGAATGCAGTTGCTTGACTCACTGATTGGGATTTTGCCTTTACTTTCTGACATCATTGCAAAAACAGATTTGAGGTGAGAGGAATAATTTCATAATCCCTTAGCAGTCCTGTCTGGGATGTGGGAAGAGAACTTGACAAAAATGCCCTTTCACCCAATAAAGTTTTCATGGAGTATTAGAAAGGAATTGAACACATGTAGGTAGTTTGAATGTCAATGTTCTACTTGTTCTTTTAAGAGATCTCTCTCCAAGAACCCTACTGTGATAACTCAGATGTAATAGTCTTTAGTTACCAACATCTGAGTTACATCCGCCGCAGTTATTCTTATTTATTAGTTTTTGTGTTTTGTACACTAATCTATTAGATAAGCTTCATAGTCCAGTCTTATGTACATCCTCTGTTAGGTCAACCTTCTGATTCTTTCACAGATTTCTGCTATAACACCAACCTCATATTAAGTTCCTTGTTTCATAACATATAAACCCCCAACATTACAGGGAATACCCATCTCATAGTCCCAAAGATTTGAGTCACCAGATAAGTTATTTTTTCTTTGTACTGCTCACTGCTAGAAAGCATTCAGTTTTTCCCCCCAAATTTATAGGCTCTCAGATGATGATGAAAAATTATCAGAAAGAAAAATGAGTTTAGCCATCCATACATAATGTATATTTTTGGATGTTGTATTATTTTTTATTTTGTTCATCAGTATTGCCACACCCAAGTGGTTTTACAGCCTTTGAGATAAAATGTTATCTTAGTGTTCATTCACAAACTTTGTATGTTATGTGGTGTTGTGAGGATCAGTAAAATTTGCTGTCATAACTTCTTTTGTTGTCATAACTTCTTTTGTTGCTCAAAGTTCCATTTGCCATGTGATTTAACAGACCTACTATTTTGTGGAATCCATGTGAAAGCAACGGTTGAATATTTTCCTTTTTATGGCTTTGAAAGCATAATAACTTTTGATGGTGATGGCTCTTTAAAATAGTATTAAATTTCTGGAATTGTGAAATGCCCAAGAATGTCTTTTAATTTAATTATAAAGTTTATATAGCTATTTGTAGCTTATTAAAATGAACTTGAAGTGACAGCTGTGTGTTTTTTTTTTTTCATTAAGCATGCATGTTTCTGATTGAAATGCATGAATTTTTTTTTGCTTTGAAAGTTTGTCAGAACTGATGACAAAACATTTTGCTCGACCATTAAATATGTATTGAATTTCAGGGATTTTGTATCGCTAGTAATGGTATTATTGCAGTTAAGTAGGATTTTGGTTTCTTCACCCATTCCACTTTTAAAGTTTTATTCTCTTGTTTGCATTGTATGACCTTCCCATTATACATTTTACTCAATGATTTCAATTGTGCTTGTGAGAAATGTCAGGGTAATTTTCATGTTGGACATAGTAGTGTAATTAAATGATAAACCATTATTATAAGTATACTACCACTGTTCATGCCTTGAATTTAATAGTCTTTAGTCTGGTATTAAGTATTTAAATGGTGTGTGATTATCAGGCCTGTATGTGGTTAAGATTTTTGTATTTGAGTGCAAGCTTCTAAGTCTATTCTCGGTCGATTATTAAGAGCCATGTATTTCTTGTCTCATGTAGAGTATCTACAGTAATGCAGTTTCTGAAAATTAATGAATCATTTTGGTACGATTCTAAGAATAGTTGGTACTGTAGGTTATTAGTAAAACAGGCACAAAACATTGGAGAATTGTTATTGTGAGGATTTTACTTCATTGTACAAAGCACAGACAATACAGATTTTTAATGTCCTACTTGAAGTGCAGTAGTAGTGTTGTAGTACATACCAGCAACATGTAATAGTGATTGTCTTTACATCTGCTGTTCCTTATGAATAGTAACCTTTTATTTTGTGCTCATACCCTTACTAAAACTCATTAGGGTTTTTGTCACTATCCTCTTGCTTTTCTCTGATGCATGCCTTTTGTCTAGATTGATTAAGGCTATGATATCATCCAGACTCAAGGAAAGTCTTTGGAGTTATTTTCCTTCTTATTTCATCATTGGGTTGTGTAAACATTTAAGATTTTTAAGCTTTGTTTGGACCTTACATTGAATATTACTAATGTGCATTCGAGAACACAGTCTTTATGCTATATATTAAGCTGAGCTAGCTATAGTAGTAACATTGAAACTTGCTCCATGAACACATGGTAAGGGTTTTTTCATCTAAGTGTTTTAATGAGTTTTCTCTAGACTTTTGGAAATACCTACCAGATCTTTCACTGGTATTACACATATGCCCATTTGGACTTCTGCTCTTTCCCTAAACAATTAGTGTCCTTTTTGCACCTGGAAGCAAAGCACACTACAGGTAGGGGGAAAGTACATGGTTAATAATTAAATTTATCTCAATTTGTATGTGGGACTTACAGTTGACTAGTGCCATACTGTTACTTTTTAATATTTCATATATCTCTAGTAGTTATTTTATAAAAATTCAGCAAAAATTGGAATTAAACTTTTTACTAAATTATTTATGGAATGAACAATATCTACTTTTATTTTTTTTAATTATGAATAGTGGATACCAATCATGTTTTTCTGAAGTATTTTTTTTTGCATAGGTACGTACAGTATTTCATAAAAGTTGATCAAGTCTTAAATTGATTTGATTAACATAATAAAGTAACCTTCCTTTTATTCAAATCAATAGTTCCAAGGGGATTGTATAAAAATGACAAATTTTTTAAGACAATTTATATTTTTCATAGCTACAAACCTGAGGTCTTAACAATAGGATAATTTCTAGCACCTACCTGGATTCGGTTAAAAAGCAGATGAAAGCAAGGAATCTTGTGATATCTGGCAACGCATGCGTAGCTCAGGTGAGGATTGGTTAAGGACGATGCCACTACACCAGTCTTTCCCAACTCGGGATGACTTAACAAAAAGAGGGGCGGCTAGAGGCGGGCAGTATAACATTAAGACCTCATGTTTGTAGCTATGAAAAATACAAATTGTCTTAGAAAATTTGTCATTTGTTCATACGCGAACAAACCTTCGGTCTTAACAATAGGATGGACTCATACTTGGAGGGAGGTATAAGACATCCTAGACCGGCTGGGGGCCTACCCACCAGTCCAGCTCTCCAAAGGAATGGTTTTTGGAGAGGGACTGAAACCTGTTGAGAAGCTAGACAAATTGTTATCTAACCACTCAGAACCTGAGTGACGTACAATATGGGATAACCATTGTATAGGGAACCAAAGAGAAACTTTGACTGTCCAATAACAAACCAAGACACCAGGGTTTGTATTACCCCAACCCCTGCTTACCAAGGAGTGGAGCATATGCTACCAAAAAGCGGGTAAGATATTTGTATATTGCACGACCACACTACCTTACTCACCTGTATCAGACCAGTCCAGCGAATGACGTGTCTATTCCTTAAACCGCCCGGAGGAAGAAGGAAAGGTACAAGAGGAAGAAGGAGACCAGCCAATTCACTCATTCTCTCACCCACACAATCAACTTAGGTAAGATGAGTGACACAACCTGTTGGGCAGCCACCACAGGACCTAGGGAAAACGTGTCCGCAGTTCTGTGAGCAACATCTTTAAGATAGAAGGAGGTGAACGTGGACTGGTGTAACCAAGTACGTACCAGTGCTCAGCACTCTATGTACAGCCAAGTTCTTTTTGAAAGCAAGAGAGGGACCAATACCTCTTAACGTCATGCGCTCTAGCCTGCACAGACGTGGTGGTGGAATCATCAAGAGTCAAGTATGCCTGTCTGATAGCTTCCCGTATCCAAAAAGAGATAGTATTCTTAGACACCTCTTACTTTGTACGGCCTGTGCTAACAAAAAGTCTGCAGCAACCCGGTCTGAGGTGCCGAGTCCTTTTAAGATAGCAACGCAGGGCCTGGACAGGGCACAACAGAAGCTCTTGAGCATCACCACCCACAAATTCAGTCAGTGTTGGAATGGAAAACGAAGTGAACCTGTCATCGTGCACAGAGGGATTTTGGGTCTTGGCCACGAATTCCAGAACAAATTCAAAGGACACCGACCCCCAACCCCTGGTGCGCTTCACCTCATAGCTCAGACTGTGAAGCTCTCCTACCCTCTTGGAAGATGCCAAAGCCAGAAGGAAAACTGTCTTGAACGTCAGGTTCCTGTCAGATGAGTGACGCAAGGGCTCATATGGACTCTTAGTTAGTGAAGCTCTTAAGAACCAAGGAAACATCCCACGTCAGAGGCTTGAGCTCTCTAGGAGAACTCGACTGCTCAAACCCCTTAACTAGCAGGGAAAGTTCCCAGGAAGAGATGTCGATACTCTTAAGG
This sequence comes from Macrobrachium nipponense, assembly GCF_015104395.2. Taxonomy (NCBI): domain Eukaryota; kingdom Metazoa; phylum Arthropoda; class Malacostraca; order Decapoda; family Palaemonidae; genus Macrobrachium; species Macrobrachium nipponense. Next base: position 40,339,443 of record NC_061109.1, read on the forward strand.
CATAACACCAAACTCAGGGCCGCCCTGTAGCCTCTAATGGCAAAAACGGACAAAAAGTCTGCTATTCAATGAATAGAGGTCGCAAGTAGAGAAAAACCCTGTTTAGAACACCAATCATAGTAGATCGCCCATTTGCCTTGGTAAACTGCGAAGGTTGACTTTCTAAGACTGCTGGACATATGCCCAGCTGTTCTCTGAGAAAAGCCTCTCGCTTGGAGGAGATACTAGATAGCCTCCAACCGTGAAGAGACAGGGATTCTACTGACTGGTGGAACCTTTCCACATGGGGCTGACACAGGAGATGTCGCCAAGGGGGAATCTCCCTCAGAACCTCTGACAACAACGACAGCAGATCTGGGAACCATTCCGCCTGAGGCCACAGAGGGGCTACCAAAGTCATCCTGAGACCCTGTGAACTTATCAGCCTGTTCAGAACCTGACAGATCGAACAAAACGGAGGGAAGGCATACACCTCCAGGTTGTCCCAGGGATGTTGGAATGTGTCCTCTGCCAATGCTAAAGGATCTGGAACCACTGAACAGAACACCTCCAGCTTCCTGTTGACGCATGTCGCAAAAAGGTCCAGCATGGGTCTCCTCCAAATCTGGAAAATGCTTGTCTATCACCACTTGATGAAGGGACCACTCTGTGCCTAGGATCTGATCTTGGCAACTGAGGTTGTCTGCGACCACATTCCATTTTCCTGGGATATACCTGGCTGAGAGCTCTACCGAATTGCTGACCACCCACTGGTGAAGCTCGATGGTCAAGGCGTGAAGTTGGTGTGAAACCAGGCCTCCCTGTTTGTCCACATAGGCTATCACCGTGGTGTTGTCCGACATGAGAGTGACAGAATGACCCTCTACCTTCCCCCGAAATTCCTTCAGACCCAGGAAAGCCACCTTCAACTCCAAGACGTTGATATGTTGCTGCTTGTCCTCCAAACTCCAAACGCCTGAAGTGATGAGGCCGCCTAAATGAGCGCCCCAACCTGCGAGGGAGGCATCCAAGAACAGAAGGAAGTCCGGTGGAAGAGAACGCAGAGGGGCACCCTTCAACAGATTCTGGTTGTCCAACCACCAACAAAGGTTTTCTCTCACTTCCAGAGACAGAGGAACCATTAACGGGAGAGTCCCCCGCCAGAGACCAGAATTCTCCCAGTCTCCATTGCAGAGACCGAAGATGAAGACGCCCATGAGGGACAGCTTCTCCAGGGAAGACAATACTCCCAGAAGAACTTTCCACTGACAAGCTGACTGATGTGACTCTGACAGGAAGTTGCGTGCCGCCGCCCGCAACTTCTCCAATCTCTGATCTGACGGGAAAACTTTTGCCACTCGTATCGATGACCATGCCAAGGTAGAGAATCCTTTGAGTGGGTACGAGGTTCGACTTTTCCTGGTTGACTAATATGCCCAGTTCCAGACAGAACCAAAGTAGATGATCCCTGTCCTGCAGCAACTTTTCCCTGGAAACTGGCAAGACTAACCAGTCTTCGAGGTACCTCAGCAAATGGATTCCCTGAGCATGGGCCCAACTTGACACGAGAGAGAATACCCTTATGAACACTTGAGGAGCTGTCGTCAGCCCGAAGCACAAGACTTTGAACTCGAAGACCTTGTCCCCCAAGAGAGAAGCGAAGGAACTTCCTGGACATGGAATTAAAAGGGATTTGGAAGTGCGTCCCTTAAGTCTATCGACAGCATGAAGTCACCCTCCCTCATGGCTGCCAACACCTGATGAAGTGATTCAAGGTGGCTAAGTCAATCACAGGCCTTCATCCTCCCAACGCCTTGGGCACCAAGAAGATGTAACTGTAAAATCCCGGGGACGGACACACTACTTCCTCTATCGCATCCTTGTCCAGCATTTTCTGCACTTCCTCCTGAAGAGCCCTCCCGAAGAGCCAAGAACTTCAGAGAATCTGAAGGATATGCCTTCCTGAGCTGCGGCTTGTCCGACAGAGGAGGAGAGAAGTCGAATGGCAGTAGGTATCCCACCCGAAGGACATCTACCACCCACTACTCCGCCCCATAACTCTGCCACTTGGCCCAATGGCCCGCCAGGCACCCCCCCACCTGTGGCGCAGGAGAGGAAGAGGCGCCTAACCTACCGACGGCCCCCTTTACCTCTGCCCCTTGGGCCCCTTCTTGGCTTGAATGAACGAGAGCGAAAGGGGCGTTGATCTTCTGACTTAGGCTGTGTTGAACGGGAAGGCTCAGCCGAACTCGAGGTCCTCGACGGCCTACCAGGCTACTATCTCCTTGACTGCTGCTGGACAGGGGGAGGAGGAGGAGGAGCCGGACGTCTCCGAGGACGAGACTCTGACTTAGACACGGCCTGGTGCACCAGTCTGTCTTTGGTGTCAGCCCGGTGCCAGTCTATCGCATTCTCGAGCTCTGTCCGAGGAAACAAAAATTGGGACTCCAACAGATCTCCGTTCCTCAATGCCAGCAAGGACTCTGTGTCGAGTGATCTCTCCATCCTAGACAAAGCCGCATCCCTTCTAATCAGAAGATTAGCCCATAAATTAGCACTGAGGTGAGCCAAATATGAAAACGCCTTGCCCCCAGACTGCAACAGACTGGCAAGCGAAGATGCACTCACCAATCCTTCGGGCGACCTGTCGGAAGCTATCTTGGCAATAACCACGACCAGAAGTCCAGCCAAGAAACCGTCTGCAACATGGAGGCCGCCGTAAATTCCAATGCTGAGGCACCTTGCGGAGACAAGGACGAAGTCACCGACCTCACCTGTTCCAAAGTCAATCCCGTCTGGGTTAAGATGGCGTGACAACAAAAAAGCAGAGTTCGTAGCATGGTACTTCCATTGTCTTGTTAGAGGCAGGGGTAGTAGTTTGGTAGAGCCCCTAGTGAAGCGAACCGTCCCGGTCCGAAACAGAGGCGTTAACCTTCTGCAAGACCAACTGAACGTGCCCCAACAAAGGAAGCTGAAGAGATGATTTGGGGTCCTAAGTAGCTCCCACCAAGGCTTCCAAGCAAGAAGGAGTGTAAGACGACGGAGCCTGAGTTCTACTTTCCAAAATGTTAAACTCACGAATGAGATCAACAACTTCCAAAAAGGAAGACAAAAACTCGTGCATGTCTCCCTCCTCCTGCTCCGGCAATGGAGACAAGACGAGAAGGATGTGTAGGCTCCTCTAAGGCATCTTCCCCACCAAAATTAATGGAAGGGTTAGCAGCCAAACAGCTCGAAACCCCAACTAACCTGTCTGGGCTGGGTCCATGCGTCGGCTTCCGAGACGAACCCACTATAACATTAGGAACATCACTTACCTCAACAGATGACTCCACATGTCCATGAATGATCACAGGCTTGTTGGATGCATGTATGTGAGATGGGGGAAACCCGAACAATCGAGATCGAAGGAGAATCTCCCAGAGTCGAACTCTTGGAAGCACCAGTGAGAGAGGCAGGCAAACACACTTGCTGCACCAACTCCGCGCTCACTACCTTCGACCTCTTGACAGGCGCCTTGAGATCCTTACGGCGACAAATAGGCCTTGGAGAAGAAGGAGCACTTACATCATGTGCACGGGCAGGGGAGGTTGCACCACGCTCACGATGTGCATGGACGGGGGAGGTTGCAACACACTGGCGATGCTCGTGAACGGGCGGGGTGTGGGTGGGTAACACACCCGTGATTCGAGGCAGAGGACGAAGCATCCCCTGCAGATCGCACACGGGAAGGAGCACTAACACTGCCCGAAACAACAGCACTCTCAGGAACACGTCCGCGTTGTTCCTCCCTCGTAGGCAAAGGAAGGGCAAAGTCCATAATCTACCAACGCTTGATACGCCGACGGGGCGTAGAAGGGGAAGAGGGAGAGGAAGACAGCACTGGTTTCTTATGCACACTCTTCTCAGGAGACTGGGACGAAGCAACACGTTTCCTACCAGTCCTCCCAACCGATAATGTAGCTTACAAGTGGTGGTGACGTCACGGCTTCCCCTCGGTGCGAGGAATACACAAAGACGGATCCCGTGACGTCATCAACGGGCTGACGCCACAGCGTCACTCCGACTTGAAGAAGTGGCAACAGACACTGGCGGAGCAATACAAGATGGCCTAGCCAGACCTGAGAGCAGGGTGCGAGCCTCCACAAAATGCACTAGCAACCCCTCCAAGGATGGGGGACCCCATAGCCCAAGCGTCATCCAAATCGCCGCATTTTGGACGCCTCCAACTCTGGAAGAGAAGAGAGTGATGAAAAAGCCTCACCCTTCTCGGGACTCAAACAAACTCCTGAGGAAGATGGGGCTACATTACAAACATTAGCCTTGTGGCCTCCCAATACTTCCATCGACGAATCAGTGGAAGAAAAGAAAGGAGACGCAGGACCAACGCTGCTATGGGGGTTGACTACTGCAGGAGACAAAACATCGGGAAGAGGCGAAAAACCTTCCCAAGTAGGAAGAGTCGAAACCCTTCGATGTTCTCTCTTGCCATAAAACGACCTCCACTTCTCCTTAGGCCATGCCCGGCATTCCGTGCAAGGATTCGTGATAGTACAAAAATTAAAACGACACCTACTGCATGTTATGTGAGGGTCAGTCGCTGCTGAAGCCAGAAAACAAAAACATGGAAAACCTGGAACTCGGGGGCACATACGCTGATGCTGAGAAGGAGCAGAAGAAGCCATAATATCAGCCAAACACACACACACACTAAACACAAGCAAAACGGGCAATGAACCAGGAAAAGGCCAAGAGAGGTTAACACGACTCTCGCCCAGGCGGTCAAAGAAAAGACTGGCGTCGCGGCGTTGTCCTTGACCAATCCACACCCGAGCTACGCATGTTTTGCCAGATATCACAAGATTCCTTGCTTTCATCTGCTTTTTAACCGGATCCAGCTAGGCGCTAGAAATTATCCTATTGTTAAGACCTCAGGTTTGTTCACATATGAACAACTGAAATCTAAGCATGAAAAAATTCTACAGTCATATGTTTAGCTTGTGCTAGGCTACCCCAAAACTTTGGCTAAACCTTGTGCAGGCAGTCCTTGGTTATCGGCAGGATTCTGTTCTTGACGGGGCTGATAAGCGAAAACTGCCACTAACCAAAACGTGTTGATTTATGGCACTTATGGCGCTGATATCCGGTTAATGGCACCTCCTTTAGATATGTTATGATGCCATAACTCTATTATTGGCACCTCAAGGCTCGGATAACCAGAACTCTGTGTGTTATAGCACCATAGCTCATCAATTTTATGTCGCTCCATAAAACCAGATCGCCATCAGCCGAGTCTGCCGATAACTGTGGACTGTCTGTAATGTATCTAGACTACCTACAATGACAGACACAAAGTCAGTTAAATCTGTAGTCTACAAAAGTAAGAGCAGAGCAATGCAACCTTGCAGTAGAAAGCAAGTAAAATCAAAATTAAATCCACCCATAAATAAGCAATTTTGACAAAAATCTCTTACTTGAGATATCATGATGCACAAAATATGTATTGCAATCAAGCATAGCATCGCTCCCAAGTAATACATGGGTACTGTGTGTATTTATGTATTGTAATGTATACTCTTTGAGGCTCAAGATTCTAAAACCTCATCTGAAAAGTTACCAAGACTATATAAAGGGCATAGAATTTTTTTTTTTTTTTTTTTTTTTGTGCTCTCAGTAAACTTATTTTCATTGTACGTTTAATGCTCTGTTTCATTGTATGTATAGTGCTCTTTATAGTGTCATTCTGACATTGAATTTTTGCAGTTTATTATAGTAGGTTCAGAAATATAAAACAACATAACTAAAAAGTCAGAGTGAAGCATTGAATTTAGTAGAAAATTTTCTGCATGTAATGTCATTTGTAATCAAGAAAATCTCATGGATTGGCATTATCATGATGATTACCAGTGATTTCATCAGAATCTCAGTTAATATGTAAGAATTGATATGTACAAGTTACCAAGAAACGAACATGCAAAAACAGTAAGCACAGAAATTAAATGGAAATTATTCTCCATAATATACGTACTCTGATTTAATGTTAGTTAATCTTTCCACTTACAGTATATATGGTACAGTACATATACTACTGTATATACTGTAAACACTAAATAACAACGGGAACAAGTTTCCAACAAAACTGAAATAGTTGCAATGTACAACATTCTCTGTCTCAAACTCATTCTTGTTCTCTCATTTATCCTACCTACTACAGACTGTCTCAAAATAAGTTTTGCTATTAGAGGGTAGTCATGCATAAAATATATAAGTATATTTCATCTCTTATTTATTACAGTATTGTATCTATGGTAGTAATTTAACGTTGCCAAATTGAATGTTCAAGATTGTTATCCATAGTTCAGCATTAACACAAAATCAATACAGTCCTTGTTGAGGCAGCCTAAAATCTCCAGATTCATCATCAGGGGAAAGTCCCTGTTCTGCTGCATGGCAGGCAGCAGTGCCATAACCACATACAAAAATACCACACGGAAGTGCAGCCTTAACGAAGCATATGGCACACCCACTAAAGCTGCAACAAACTGAATCTTACCAGATTACAGCAGGCATACTACTTGGTTAGAATCAAAAGTTGCAGGACTGAGAGCAACCAGGATGTGGATTCCCCTCCACCCTCACCAAAGTCATTTGAGTATTACGGTACCTTGACCCTTAATTCCCTCAACATCAGTAAGCCATTTGGCAAGTGTATATCAAACCAAACAGCATACTTGCAGTACTAAGTGCTTGGCAGAGCTGAGGTTATTAGGGCACCCCAGTTCTTAGCTGTTTGAGGTTTTATCTGCACTTGCATTTTTTTTAATGTGTATACCTTTTTGAACAGAAAAAGGTGGATAGGAGGGGATTGCTGTACCAAATTCAATAGCAGTTTAACTAGAAGCCAGATTTGCTTAAGTTAGATGTCCTAAGAGCTCTCAATCTAGTATTACAGTGAGGACTTCCCTCCCGGTTTTTTAAGACTCTTTTTCACACAACTAATGTCTTGTTTGGTGTGTTATATACCTAGTTTTGTTTTTGAAGTGAATGTATGCATCAGCTTGCAGTAACCTTTTAATATTGTTTCTTGTGTCTTTTTCTTCTTTTCCTGTTATGACCTCCTCTGTTCACATTTTTTCTGAACTATGTCAAAAATGTATTGTATAGAAATGGTTTGAGGAACTTACCTGTAACTTTTATCATATTATTTCTTTAAAATTGGTAGCTTCCTCCTTTGGAATAGCAGCACTTCTTTAGTGACTGTGTTGATGTGCTTGCATGTTGAAGCTTAGTTATATTTTCTTGGGTCATTATTTATTTTAAGCCATGTCATCAGGTGGTTTGGTTGTAGCATTTCTAAATATATTTTTCTTCTGAGTTTATAAAAATCTAACCAGTTCTTTTTCAGCTGCTTTTATTGTTTCTTATGCATTGCTAAATATGCCTGTTGTTTTAAGAGTAATCCACTGTTTTATTGCAAGTTTAACTTTTCATGAAGATACGTGTTTATAAGATGTGCCATATTTTTAATTTGGGAAAGAAATAACAATTTCACATACTGTCTCCAATTAAGAATATATACTTTATATGTTATCACACTTAACAGGAGGAACTAGTGATACACAAGATATGAAATCTTAGTTTCCATTAGATTTCCCAGTTGTTTTAATAAGAGGATTTTAAAAATGTTATTTATATTTATGGTTTTTGATATGTTAATTTTTAACATTTTAATTATTGCATCAAATATGCAAGGGATTTAATATAATTGCTTTGTTGTAGGGCCTGAATCCATATAGAGCAGTGTATGATGCCTAGCGCAATTGCAAGTATTTGATTTAAACTAATTATTTTAAACATTACTTAGTTCATTCATACAGTTTATTAGTTCTTCCTTGTGACTGTTCTTCCATGTGGGTGTCATATAACTGGTGTTTGTGAAGAAAGTTTCTCATATAAATTCAAGAGAAACAGAGCAGTGGTATTTATTGCTACAAATAAAGCTGATAGAAGAAAATATGTATACCCTATATAGTTAGTGAAGCCATGGAACACTTCATTCCTATTTTTTTTTTACTTTACTTTTCTTCTTATATATGTTATAGTGAATAGGTAAGTAGGTAGAATAGTACTACATGTATTTAATTATTTTGCCAGAAACCAATCACAGTACAGGGTATTCATAATGGTCTACTTTTGGTGATTGAAATGTCCCAGACACTGCTCTCTGTCTGATAGATAAAGAATGGAAGTTCCGTGTATGCGCCCTGGATCTCTAATAGGTTTCTGGCAATCATCTGCTTCACTTTTTGTGTGTATGGCTGTCAGCAGCTGAGCAGAATTCCCATGTGTTTTCTTCAGGATTGCCAGGAATTCATTGATAGCCCTAACCCCAATTTATTAATCCAGTGAAGTAAAGTGTAATTTATATTTTCCATGTTATCACCTTTTATATTTTAGGTAATACAGGTATTTAATCACTTAATCTGACACCATTGACACCAGTAGGATGCTGCATTAGCAATTTTGCTAGATTACAGAGGTTAAGTTAGAATACACTTTATTCCCACATAAATGATAGTGAAATACACGAACTGAGGTTCATGTATCTCACTTAGCATGTAAGTCCATTACCACTAGTACCATTGCTTTAAGAATGAAACAGCCAGTTGTTCTCTTTTGTCCATGAAATGGGAGTCTTTGTCTAAGTGTAACTGTGAGGTAAATGCTATTTTATATGCAGGTACCTGCAGATATCCATCTATTTTTATTTTTATTTTACCAGAAAAATATAGTAACTCATAAATAGTAACTTATAAATGGATTACATAATATGAATTCTTTGGAACTGATGGGGTTTCAGAGGAATTGTCATCTCTCTTCCTAACCCTTAACCCTCATTTATTCATATAGGTAATCTTAGAGCTTGAGTCTTGCTGGGTTATTTACCTCTATGCCATAAATATGGTGCCTACATTTCCCAAACTAGTTAGCACACAAGCATTTTATTTTTCTCTCCAAGGGCTTATCCTTACATTCATATAGTAACCCTAGTTTTCCAGAGCATTTGGTTACTTTACCTTTACTATAGTAGTCCCCAAGTCCTCTCAGTGGATCATGTAAGTCACCATTAACAGTCTGGGACATCAGCATATTAAACCTTCATCTTGAGTTGTTTGGTTGATTGGTTTTTAGTATAACAAATCAAATATTTTTCTGAAACAAATTGATTTGTCATACAAACTTGTCACTCACTGTTTATTAGTCATACAACACAAAAAGTTAGGCAAGTAATTGTTGGATAACGGAACCAAGATGGCATATGCACTGAGAACTGCTGTTTTTGTGTCTGCAAGACAACTGCAGTGTCTGGGACATTAGAAGACCACCAATGTGAACTCTGTATGACCAAAGGGTTAGCATGAAAAAGTCAATTTTGTATTTTAAAAAATTATGCTTACAAGATGCATGAAAGTTTGGCAAAAAATATCACATTACCATCATATACACATATAATTTAGGCTTAGAAAATGCCTAAAATACTTCCTGTATATACTAAAAGGTTTGAAACAAAAAGCAGAAAATGAGAGTAAATTAGTTTATATACAAAATTGCTGTCATATTGCCTCAAAAGGTTCTTCCTCCAATTGATGTATTATTCACTTTGAAGTGAAAACTGGAACAGTATAAAAGTTAGGTTGGCTGGTCATCTATGTAGAAAGAGACAAAGGGTATGCATAAACAGTAAAAGGCAGAAAGCAGCACAGCCAGGGGCCTAATGAACATTGCCAAAAACTAGTGCAATGAATATACAGTAATGTCAGCCACTTTCATACTGACATGCCCTTGGCCTTTGAAGTGGCTAGCATAACTAGGGTAGCTTAAGTTCCCTTAAGAAAACAAAATGCTGTTTCTTACACCCTTAATTTTCCTTTAGTTTTGATGTAATGTACCGCACAAGCACATCTTGCATCTTGGGTAATTTAGAAATTTATATTTCAGAATTTGGAATTTTTTAATTGATGAGAGAAAGGAACATAGCAAGTCTTTGTTGCATGCTTAGGAATTTGACAATTGTATGAATTTTAAGCTGTTACTTGTTCTTACCCTTAACAGCCCAGTGCTTTCTGTATAAGCCCATAATGTATGTTATATTACATATTGCAATAAGGTCTGGAAGTTCTTAACTGTGCTTTTTATCCTCCATTTGTAATGGAAATATGTTGATTGGTGAGTTTCATGTGCACAAATGTAGGTACACTTAACTTTGTAGGTTATGAAATAATGGTCGGACTTTTCTTCATTTGGTATTTGGATTCTTTCTTTTAATGTCATGGTGGTTTTTGGCTCTTTGGCAGTTCCAAACACTAATATCTGTATAGATTATTATATTTCTAGTCATTGGAATCCTATTAATGTCCTCTAACTTTTTGGAAATGTAATAACTGTAAATGAATTTTTACTACCGTACTTTAAATGTCTATTAGATGATTATTTTATTAACATTTTATAGCTTTAACTTTGATGCTAAGCTATTTCTAACACTGCCGTTCTAGCTGCCTTAACCTGGCTTCTCAGACATTGACCAACTAACGCGTATTCTTGTCATCGCTGGAACGCCTGATGAAGAGACTCTTGCTAAAATCACCAGTGAGGAGGTAAAGCTTTTATCAGCTTTTTAGTTCTTGTCTTCTGCTTTGAATTTTGTAAATTTTTAGAGGTGGTACAGTTATTTTAATATCTGTAAAGCCTGTGCTTTGATACTCTTTTGAGTGGCTACTTTTATTAGTGTGTATTTTAGAACCAAGTGCAGTCAAGTCAGTGGTCAGATATGGATAATTTTTATAAGAGTTTGTTAATTATGAGACTATAGAATTTTGATTTTACAAAGTTAAAGGACTTGTTTATAATTATCAAGTACTATTCAGTATGTATGTATGTCAGATTTGTATGTTGTCATTGCCAGCCTTAGAAGTTAGCAAATAGTACATGGACTTGGCCAAGGTTTCTATAAGGAGAGTTATGATAAATGAATGCTCTTGGCTAAAGAATACTTTTTCATACACAAGCAACGACCAATTTAGTGCTTCACTATGCAATAGGTTTCTGTTGTGAAGAGAGAGTTGTGGTTGCTGCCGCCTAGTACTAAGAATTGTTAATGACTGATGCAGAAATTTTTCAATTTAATAAACTTACTACTCCACAATTGCTAAATTCCTGGTTAAGGAAACTACTAATCTCTGAAGCTCAGGTAACAAATCTTTACTGGTAGTGAAAACTCATTTTTCTCACGTTACAGCTTTTGTCTTACTATTTAGTAAGGAGGATCTTTAAAGCTCAGGTTATACTGCCAGAAAAACTTGTTCTTTGGTTACACTTATATTTCACAATCTTTGTTCACCATAAGTTTTATAACAAGTTATTTTTTATATATCCCAGTAAATTTTGTTAAAAATTATAATTTTGTCAAAGATGGTAAAACAGGTGTAAAAGTAATACAGTAGATTTTCATGCAAGGCTGTGATATAATCATAAGACAAAGCACATTTTTATGTATGTAACTTACCAAGTAATTATATTACCTAAAGTTTCACTCGCCAGCAGCATGAAATTTTGAAATTCACTGTAACGTAGTTTATGTAGGTCTGTTGGCCCTGCTGCTTTCAGGATAAGGAAGGAAAAATGCAGCTGAGTCATCAAAAGTTTTCTGCCTGCTCTTGACCGAAGTTCAGTTGTGAGCGGTCAGCTTTATCTTGATTTTTTTCTATTTCTCCGTCGGTGTTTTTCTCCCTTTGGTGATATATTTGTAGCCTTTGGCTTTGTATTTTGTCAAGTTTTCCATTTGCTTATTTGGTAACAAGACTTAATTACAGGAATTGACTTATATTCACTTGTAGTTTAGTTGCTTGTCATCATGTCCAACTCAAATGCAACTAGCTTATGGTATTGTAGCCCTTGCTGCTAACGAAAGCCAAATATGATTCACACTCTATGTTTACAGAATGTAGGGGACAGGTGTGCTCCATTAGTTTGACCTGCAATGAGTGGTCTGGTATGCCAAAAAATGGAGGGTATCAGAATCACATTTAAATAAATTAGACAAGGACAGGAAACATAAAGCAGCCTCTAGAGACAAGTAAAACAGTGGGGAATAAGAGCTTACATAGTTCTGTTAAGTTTTCTGTAGATGTTCCCATAATTTCTTTGTCCCCTAATACTTTAACTAATCAACCTGCTCCTTTACCCATCTCCCTTGCTACCTGCTCCTTTAGCATCTCCCTTGCTTCGAACCCCAACCCTCTTGCCAGCCTCGAGTCCAAAGTGAATTGTAATTTTGACCAGAAGAGTAGTCTAATAGTGGACATAGTGGCCCACTTGGGCTTATAAGTGAAAGTCCATATGATAGTTGTGCCGCTGATGCTCCTAGGCAAATGTCACTGGCATACACATGGGAGCAGTCATACTGAAAGCCCAAGGGAGGTTGGTGGGAATTGCCCAAGAACACATGCCCCCTTGGTCAGACCTGTTGTAGTATCCCAGGTCACGACTTTGGATGGCTGTTGGGAAGGCATCCAGATGGAAAAGAGTCGGATTTTTCAAAGCCAAGAAACCTGAGGTCTTAACGATAGGATATTTCCAAGCGCTAGCTGGTAACTGGTTAAAAACAATCAAAGATTGTAAGGAATCTGTGAGATCTGGCAACTCCTGCACATACTAAGTGATAGCTGGTCAGAGACCTCGCACCGCCTCATGACGTATTTAGTCTATCCCCAACCCAGGAACTATAAACAAAGAGAGGGGCGGCTAGAGGTGGGCAGTAAACATTAAGACCTCAGGTTTGTAAGCTACGAAAAATAAAAATTAATTTAAAAAATTGTCATTTGTTCATATGCAGAACAAACCTTCAGTCTTAACAATAGGATAGACTTATACTTGGTGGGAAGTACAAGTATCCTAAACCGGCTGGGAGTTAAGCCATTTGACCACCTCTTAGAAGAATGAGTTCTTGAGAGGGTGGTCTCATGCCTGTGAGAAGATAAACTGATATCTAACTACTCAGCTGTCTGTCTGGGTTGAAATACAATGATATATGAGCAGATTCATTGCAACCAGGGAACCAAAGAAAATTCTGACTATTCAAGTAACAAACCATATACATACTCACAGTGGTTTGTTACCACTCCTCACTTCCCCCTGCTGTAGAGAGAGGAGTATTTTGCTAATGAATAGAGGGTTTGGTTTTTCCAAGATTAAAAACACACCAACTTTCAGTATGGCTACCTTACTCACCTGTATCAGACCAGTCCAGCATATGATATTCCTCAACCCACCTGTAGGAAGAAGAAAGGAAAAAGGAGAAAGAAAGAGACCAGCCAACTCACTCATTCTCTCTTCCACACAATCATCATAGATAAGATACAAAATACCTTATTAGAGGTAATGGATGAATTACACAACTTGTTGGGCAGCCACCACAGGACCCAAGGAAAATGTGTCCAAGGTTCTGTGAGCAATATCTTTCAGGTAAAAGGAAGTCAACGTGGACTAGCGCAACCAGGAACCAGAACTCAAAATTCTGTGAACAGCAAAATTTTTCTTAAATGCCAGAGAAGAACTTATACCTCTGACATCGTGTGCTCTAGCCCACGCAGACTCGGCGACAGAACCATCAGACGAGGAATAAGCCTGCTTAATTACCTCACGTAGCGCCTCGGTGGCGTGACTGGTTTGGTCTTGGCGTGCCACCTCCGTGGCTGCGAGTTCGATTCTCGGGCATTGCACTGAGGGGTCAGAGATGTGCATTTCTGGTGATATTACTTTACTCTCACCATGGTTCTGAAGTCACGTAACACTGTTGGTCCTGTTGCTGAATAACCACTGGTTCCATGCAACGTAAAAATACCTTAAAAACAAAAACAAAATTACCTCACATATCCAGAATGAAATAGTGTTCTTGAAAGCCTCTTTTCTAGAACAATCAGTGCTGACAATAAGTCTACGACATTTATGACTTAGATGACGAGTTCTTTTAAGGTAGCATCTTAGGGCTCTGACAGGACAAAGTAAGAGCTCCTGTGGGTCATTGTCCACAAAGTCATCCAGTGATGGAATGGAAAAAAAGGCAAATCTGTCATCATGTGCTGAGGGATTTTAGGTCTTAACCACAAATTCTGGGACAAACTCGAAGGTCACCGACCCCCAACCCCTGGTATGTTTCACATCATAACTTAGGCCATGAAGCTCCCCCACTCTCTTTGAAGAAGCCAAGGCCAACAGGAAAACTGTCTTTAGCGTCAGATCTCTGTCAGATGTACAACGCACGGGTTCGAATGGAGCTCGAGTGAGGATTCTCAGGACAAGCGAAACATCCCATGCAGGAGGCTAGAGTTCCCTTGGAGAACAGGTTTGTTCAAACCCCCTGAACAACAAGGAAATCTCCCAAGATGAGATATCTACGCCTTTCAGGTGTAAAACCAAAACTAGTGCTGTTCTGTAGCCCCTAACAGCAGGAGGAGAGTCCTTTCTCATCCCTGAGGAAGATAAAAAAAATCTGCTCTATGCTGAACAGAGGCTTTGAGTGGAGAGAAACCCTGTCGACAATACCAATCACAGTAGACCTCCCATTTTCCCTGCTAAACTGCTGAAGAGGAAGGATTTTCTGTGGTAACTGGACATATGTCCCACTGCCTCCTTAGGAAATCCTCTCGCTTGGAGGAGATACTTGATAGTCTCCATTCATGAAGAGACAGGGATTCTACTGACAGGTGAAATCTTTCGACATGAGGTTGACAAAGTTGTTGTTGCCATTGAGGAATCTCTCTTGGAACCTCTGCAAAGAGAAAGACGGTCCAGGAACCACTCTGCTTGAGCCCACAGAGGAGCCATCAAGTTTATCCTGAGATTTCGAGAATTGTTACCCTGTTCAGAACTTGACTGAGCAGGCAAAACGGAGGGAAGGCGTAAACCTCGAGGTTGTCCCAAGGGTGTTGGAGGGAATCCTCTGCCAGAACAAGAGGATCCGGGACCACTGAACAGCAAACCTCCAGTTTTCTGTTGAATGGAGTTGAGAAGAGGATTGGCATAGGCTTCCCCCAAACCTGAAAAAGCCTGTCTACCACGACCTGATGCAGAGACCACTCCATGCCCAGGATTGATTCCGATGCCTCAGTCTGTCAGCTACCATATTCCTCTTGCCCAGAATGTACCTGCAGAGACCTCTCCCAGTTGTTGATTGCCCACAGGTGTAATCCTACTGTCAAGGAATGTAGATGAGACACCAGGCCACCCCTGTTTATTCACATAGCCACCACCATGGTGTTGGACATCAGAACCACCGAATGACCTACTTTCTCCCGAAACTCCTCCAGTCCCATGAAAGCTGCCCTCAGTTCCAAAATGATGTCTTCTGTGCTCCAAATTGTAAGGTCTCCCAGATGAGCTCCCCAACCCAAGATGGAGGCATCTGAAAACAGAAGGAAGTCTGGAGGGGGAGAACGTAAAGGGATTCCCCAAGATATTCTGGTTGTCCAACCGCTAATGAAGGTCTCGCCTCACTTCCTCAGAAAGAGGGACTCTCTGTAGGGGAGAATCTCCTGCCGGGGACCAGAAGTCTTTCAGTCTCCATTGCAGAGACCGAAGATGATGACACCCATGAGGGACCAGCTTCTCCAGTGGAGACAAAATCCCCAGGAGACCTGTCACTGGTGTGCTGTCTGTTTGGGTTGTGACAAGAACTCCTGTGCTACTAACCAATACTTATCCAACCTATAGTCAGACGGAAAAACCCTCTACATTGCCGTGTCTATAACCATACCAGGTAAAGAGCTTTCTGGCTGGGAATCACGTTCGATTTCTCTAGGTTGATCATTATGCCTAGCTTCTGTCAAAACTGAAGACGATGATCTCTGTCCTGAGACAGTTTCTCCCTGGAGCTTGCTAATACCAGCCAGTCATCAAGGTGCCTTAACAGGTGAATCCCCTTGAGCATGACCCCATTTTGATAGGAGGGCAAAGACCCTTCTGAACACCTGAGGGGATGTGGTCAACCTGAAAGATCTCTCCCAGAGTGAAGCAAAGAAACTTTCTGGACAAAGGGTGAATAGGGATCTGGAAGTAAGCATCCTTTAAGTCTATTGACACAAGAAGCCATCGTCCATTATCGTTGCCAACAGTGTTCAGGTTGTCTCCATCTTGAACCTTGCCTTCCGGACAAAATGATTCAAGGTGGAAAGATCGATCACTGGTCTCCAGTTGCCTGTTGCTTTAGGTATCAGGAAAATCTGACTGTAAAACCCCAGAGAAGGATGCTTTACTTCTATTGCACCCTTGTTCAGCATTTTCAACTTCCTCCCGAAGAGCCGTGAACTTCTGAGAGTTGTGGGCGTAATTCCGATTGAGAAGGGGTCTCTCTGAGAGGGAGGGAGAGAAGTTGAATGGTAGTAGATATCCCACCTGCACAATGTCTACTACCAATTTCTCCACTCCATACCCATGCCACTTGGCCCACTGGCCCGCCAGGCATCCCCCTACCTGTGGCAACAGAGAGGGAGAGACGCCCACAATATCGACGACCCCCTCTACCCCTTCCCCTAGAGCACCTACCAGACTTGTAGGGGTGTGATTGAAAGTGTCCTTGTTGTTTCTTTGCCTTGGCCAGTGAGGGAGACTGGGAAACCATCACAGAGGCAGAACTCTTTGGAGATTTAGCATGTGAAGATCTCACCTGTTGCTGGGGAGGAAGAGGCCATCTTGAACATCCCTCTGACTTTGATACTGCCTGATGTATCAACCTGTCTTTTGTATCTGCTCGTCGTTGGTCGATAGCATCTTCCAATTCAGTCCTGGGAAACAGAAACTGCGACTCAAGCAGATCTCCATTTCTGAGAGACTACAAAGATTCAGTCCACTGGATTTGGAACCTTGGACAGTGCTGTGTCTCTCCTGGCCAGGAGGTGATTGGCCCACAGGTTGGAGCTAAGGTGTCAGGTAAGAAATCGCCTTAACTCTGGACTATAACAGTCTATTGAGAGAGGAAAAACTCACTTAACCTCTCTCAGTCCTATCTGAAGCAATCTTGGCTGTCGCAGTGGACCACAAGCCGCAGTAGTCTCCACAGCTAAAAACTCTTGTGATGAAAAGGAAGAGCCATCTCGGTCTGACACCAAAGCATTCACACATTGTAGGATGGACTGAGAGTGACCTGACAAGGGGAGCTCAAAAGAAGTTCTAGAGTCCTGTTTAGCACCCAGCAAGGCCTTATACCCATTGGGGTGATAGAAGATTGAGCTTGCGCCCTTCCCTCAACATTGTTGAGCTCACGAATGATTTGTTTGTTTGAATGGTGTTTTTACGTTGCATGGTACCAGTGGTTATTCAGCAACTTTACATGACTTCCAAACCATATCGAGAGTGAACTCTATCACCAGAAATACACATCTCTCACACCACAATGGAATGCCCGAGAATCGAACTCGCAGCCACCGAGGTAGTACACCAAAACCATACCGACCACGCAACTGAGGCGCTGAGCTCACAAATGAGATCAACAATTGCTGCGAATGAGGACATAAACACTTGGTTCTCTCCCTCCTCCTGCTCTGGTACAGGCGACCGATGATGTGAAGACAGTTTGGCAGTATCCTCATCTTTTCATAAAACTGCTGATGAAGCTTCCCCAGGAAGCTCAACATTCTGGACAATATTGGTTGGCGTGTAAGGTCTAAAACTGGAAGACACCGAGACCAAAGGTTCTTGAAACTTATCTTGCAGCAACACTTGTACACGATCCCGACTCAAACGGCATACTGGCTTGTGAGAAGCACCCCGTACATGATCACATAAAGTATCACGTACACGGACGTTAGGTGAAATACGTACACGGTTTTGAGAGGAAGCACTTACATGAATGTGAGACGATTCAAGTGCACGGCCTTGAGACACCAACCTAGCACGATCCCAAGATGAGGAACATCGCTGAAGAGAGCTACATGAAGGAGATGGATTCCTAAGGCTAAGGTCTCTTCCAGGAAAACGAGAAGGACGTCCCCAGGCCAATGAAGCCTCATGTCTTCAACCCTCAGCCTTGCCAAATGAAGAATCCTTAGACGAAGCTTGAGCGACCTTCACATTTGCACCCTTCAATCTTTAAATCGGTGCTTTTTCGTCCTTGCACCAACAAACTGGTTCATTAACAGGCTAAGAGGGGTTGCCCCCGACCTCGTCAACAAGTACTTGCAAGGATGATCACATTTATGAACAGATGTAACACTTTTCATGCTCTCAGCACTCACACTGTCACGAACACATAGTGCGAGGGAGAGACACAGCCGTAAAGGGAAGATGAAGATACATTAATTTCATGATGTACTGGTGATACACAGTCATGAGGAGAAACACTTCTCTCACTTGCATGAACATGAACGTGCACGGGAGAGACATGGCCTTGAAGGGAAGTAGGCGAAGCACTCCTTTCACTAGAAGAGATGGCATAGGAACAGGAGAAATAGAGAAATTCTTCTCCCTGTGCAGTCTCTTACTAGGAGTAGGAGAAGAGACCTGTTTACGATTATTCTTCTTCTTCGTAGACAGCAGAAATCCTCTCTCGCAAAACAGAGTCCAGCCTCTTGTAGACTGCTTGAACTAGAGCCTCGGATGGCTCAGCGAGATCAGACGATGACATCATTTTGGGAAGAGGTGACGTCACAGCTGGTGGATGAGTGGCCACTGCATCGGACGTCATAGGCTGAGAGGACTGTGGGAGCGACGTCACAACACCTCTAAGACCGGAGCTGGTCGATGGCCTCACTGGCGGAGCAATAAGATGCAACCCAGGGAGCATCAGTTATGATGATGGCGCTCTGCAAGGTGGCAGTATGTGAGTTCCAACATAGAGGAGTCCAGGGGAGGCAGAACTGCTATAGGGGCAGGGGCAGGGGGAGGGGAAGAAGCCTCCAAGAAATGCAACAGTAGTCCATCCAAGGAAGGTGAACCCTGTAGCCCCAGCGATGCCCAAACAGCCGCCATCTTGGATGACTCCGAATCTGAAAATAAGGCATTAGATTGCGTAGCCTCCTCTCAGGTATAAGGTCAGAACCCTAGGGAGAGGGGGGCTACATTAAACATAACATCATCCTGTGGAACTCCCGATACTTCCATCGACGAATCAATGGAAGAAAAGGAAGGTGACAGAGGCACACTTGTACTAGTCACAGGGGGAGTGATCGCAGGAGAGGGAGATGCCAAATCATCCATCCGAGGAGGAGATAAACCCTCCCAAGAAGGAAGTCGAAACTCTACGATGTTCCCTCTTCCTATTAAACTCTCTCCACTGTGACTCAGGCCAGGAACAACATTCCGGACAAGATGAACCAAACAAAAACTTCTTTCAGTTTTCTTCTGAAGATTGAAAAATGAAAAATAAAATTAAATACATACTTATAAGTAAACATGTTATACACGGTAATTTTGTGGGTTTCTTTTTCAATCTTCCAGACAAGGATTGGTAATTGTACAATAATTAGCATGGCACCTACTGCACACTGTATGTGGGTCTGTGACAACAGAAACTAAAAACCTTGATCAAGGAAATCCCCAAATGCCTGGGCACATGCATTGATGAGGCATGGAGATTCGGTAGAATCCATAACGAAGAAACACACACAAACACACTGAAAACAGAAGAAACACAGGCACAAATCAACCGGCTTGGAAGGAGAGCAAAGCGATAGTGTCTACCCTCCAAGTTGGTTAAGGAAAGACTAAATACGTCACGAGGCAGCGGTGTGCGATCTCTGACCAGCTACCACCTCATATGGCCACGAGTGCCCAGATCTCACAGATTCCTAGTTTACAACCTTTATTTGTTTTAACCGGTTACCAACCAGCGCTTGGAAGTATCCTATTGTTAAGACCGAAGGTTTTTTCTCCATATCAACACCTGGTGTGGAAGTGCCGATGGCACTTTAGTGACATATTGCAGCCACTGAAGAGGTCTGCAGTAGACTGTTCGCTCACCAGCAGTGCCCTGCAAGTGTTCTAGGGATCCCTTTCTACCACCGTGTAGTTTTTGGGATTCTCCAGAGCCTTTTCCACCAGAGTGTCTTGTGCTAACACCAGGGCTTCCTTCTTCGTCAAAGGAACATACTACTTCTAAGAGCAACCTCCCATGTGCTCCTGAGCAGTCGGTAGTGCTTTAGCTCCCATTTGCACCCATGCTGCATTATGCGATGGATCATGCAATGGATCTCCTCTGGTGCCCGAGCATTTGGTCATGCCAGAGTGCCCATTTGTTCCCCAGTGCTCCTTAGTGCAGTGCCTGAGTACTCTAATTTGCTTGACCATGTTAGAGTTGAACACACCGGTCTGTCTAGGGAGCTCTCGGCACAGTCTGAGATGGTTCCAGTACCAGATGCCAGTTGTTTGGCGCCAGCCATTTCAGCTTTGCTTTCTCATCCCTCGCTTTCTGCTGACAACACTGTGGT
>NC_061109.1:40360398-40405592 GCF_015104395.2 Macrobrachium nipponense
CAACACTGTGGTCCCGTCATTAGCCCCAATTCAGTGACAGCTTGCTGCTAGCATAAATTTAGTTAATAAGGAGCCCTTGACAGTAGTGCACATGGCTTCTCAGACACCTGTGGACTCACATTTATCACTGATCTCGTCGGATGAAGAAGTTATATTGGCGGAATAGATCAGAATTCTACACTTTGTTCATGACACTTACCTGTCAGATATATATATATATATAGCTGTATTCTCCGAAGCCCGACAGAATTTCAAAACTCCCGGCACACGCAGTGGTCGGCCAGGTGGTTAGTACCCATTCCCGCCGCTGGGAGGCGGGTGTCAGGAACTATTCCCATCTTCTATTCAGATTTTCTTCTGTCGCCGGTAATGTAAACACCTGTTTTCATTACCTCCGTCTAGGATTTTGGAACTTCATTGCCGCGTATCTTGGTTGTTTTCTTTTTGGTTTATTAACTTGGATTTGCGGCTAGGCATACGCTATCATAAATTGATTTAATTTTGAATTTCTTGACATAAGAAGTCTGATTCTAGTTAGACTAGTTTCAGACTTTGTTGTCTGCAAGGGGTTAGGTGAGAATAACGAAACTTTCGATATATTCTCACTTAATATGCACGACGTGTCATCAATGTAATTAGTGTAATAATTGACTGATTCCAAAAGATGTATGATTCGTTCGTATGTACGCAAATTAGAGCGTAATAGAATCAGGAGGTTTTCCTCCAAGATCAGTAAACAGAGTAAACTTTATTTTGCCTAACCTTGTGGTATGGCCTACGGGCCTAGAGGAAGTGTCTGTGAGAGGTAATGCCCTTTCTGTTATGGTGGATTACATCAGTAATTGGAATCTAAAGTGCTCGCTCTCCAATCAGTGCTGTGAGTGTAGTGATGTTGATTTAGTGCCCCTAGTGTTGTGGAGGGGCGTCAGATCGGCCTTATAATGCCTCTAGGTCTAGACCTCTGTCGGACTCCCAGGACCACAGGGAGAGGGCATGTCGAAAGCCGAAGGAGGGTTACGAGGAACCCCCACCGATCTGGCGTCCCTTCGGCAGGACCTGAAAACGCTTCTCAGGCTGCCAAAGATCGTGCACGTGCACGAATCCTGAAGGATTGCTTCTCGTCCTCCGAGGCGTCCTCCCCGTACAGGGGTTGGAGCTCTCGGAAGGACTCGCGCCCTTTAAATAGAAGCTTATTGAGGAGGACGCTTCACGTCCTCTCTCTCTATTGTCATGCGATTGTAATCGCCGCCTTAACAGTTTGACGACTTTCCAACACATGGGAGAAAGAAGAAGGAAATAGGAAGAACGCTGTTAAGCGCCCAGATCGCCTTATCATTGTTACTGTGGAAAGGAAGAACGTACCCTCGTCTTCTCACAGGATCAGCCCTTCTCGGTTGGCCTTGTTTTCGCCAAAAGAAGGGCAAAACACATTTACTGAAGGAAGGATTTGAGGCTGTCTGTCTGTCAAGTCAGGCAGTCTTCTTCTCCTTTTCCTTGCTCGTCGCTTTCTACATCCTCGCACCCAAGAACACACAGGCGTCCTTTTGAGTGCGTTTCTGGAAGTTGTCGATGAGCGTGACAGAGACGCAAGAATGTCGCACAGGCGGCCGCCGTCTTTGTCAGGAGTTGCCGAACTGTCCATAATACTCGTCCGGACGACGATCACCGTACATCGGCTTATGACTAGCACGCTTCATGAGTGGCGCTCCCCTTGAAGACAGGACGCTTTTGATGACGCTTTTCGGGACGCCTCCGTATTTGATAAGCAACAGTCATGTCGAAGTTTTTACCAAGACGTTCGGGAGAAACCTTGGTTTCTTAATAAGAATCTTATCGACGTTTGGGTATGATGGCGGATAGGAAATATCTACTTCCTTCCGTAAACCCTAGAGATGAACAGGAATTCTGTCTCTTCCGCGATTTATGAGGAAATTACGAAGATTTAAAGAGTTCCTGGATTAACTTCCTTCCTTAAGGAGATATATATACTCTTTCTATCGTTCTATTAACGAAAAGAACGAAGATAGTAAAAGTTTTTTCCTTTCTCTATCTGCCTCGGCAGGGAAAGAAGGTAGTAGAGTATCTGCTGTATGATAATACGATACGGTCAAATCATAAGCACATACCGTAGTTACTTCTTTGCTGTGCAACTCTATTACCAGATCCTTACAGGACGTTTGCCTAGGAAAGGAACTACGCTTAAAGGGATTGTTATGACAATACCTAATTAGCTTCTAGATTTATCGAAGTCTTGTTTTGCTTAAATATACATTAATAAGAACTTCCTCAAGTTCGATAATAATTTTATAAGATTCCTTTATTGAATGGAGTAGCTGGCAACTCTGGAAGAGTAAGGCCAGACAGCTAACGGAGGCTGCTATCGCTTAGACCAACGCATTAACCATCTATTTCTCAGTCATGAGAGGTCGGTCCTGCGGGATGGAATGACTAACCGTATCTATCCCCTACAATCGCGGTCTTAGCCTCGGATTGAGGGGATAGTTAAGCAAACATAAATAAAATATTGTCTGCCTTTTGCTAAGAAGCTTTCAATAAGAAAGATATTACAGCCTTTCAATGCTGATTACCGTAGTAAAATTATTAAAGGAATCTAACGCAGCAGAACACTATATATTATATAATGCTCTCATGCTTACGAAAGCATGACTTATTAGAGTACATGCTTAGTGAGAAGATGAATGTAGTAGAGAATTCACTTTAAGTCTACGGTATGGTCAAGTCTTATGGCCTTTCATGCATCAGGGCGCTCGACAAGATCCTCTCTGAGATGCCGTTCAGAACCCTTGGTGTTCTATGCACCAATACGCTCGGTAAGACTCTCGCGAGGACTTCTCTTGAAGATGCTCAACGTCCTACGCATTGAGACGTGAGGAAGCTTTTGCAGATGCTCGACGTCCTACACGAAGAGACGCTCATCAGGACGCTCTGGAAGACGCTCGACGTCATAAACATTGATAAGCTTTTTGGAAGACGCTTGATGTCTTACACATCTGGACGCTCGCCAGGACGCTAGCGAGGACGCTTTTGAAGACGTTCGGCATCCTACACGTCATGTCGCTCAGCAGAGCACTTACCAGGACGTTCTTCAGAACGTTAGGCGTCCTACGCATCAAGACATTCGCCAGGATTCCTGCAAGTACGGTCTTCAAGAGGGCGTCTTCGAAGAAGAGGAAGGAGTTTGGTCTCGTCAAGATGTCTACTTTGCTTTCTACGAAGGGAGCGTTCAATAGAATCCATGACTTGATGAATTCCAGAAAAACTGTAAGCAGATTTCGGTGTCATAAAATGCCTCGTCTGCTTTCGGGACTGCGCTGCCGAAGGGGAACATTAAGGTCCTACATGTCGTAAGCCCATCCTCTGATTAGGAATCCTGCCCCTTCCTCGATTTCTGCGGGAATCGGGAAAACTATATGCTCGAATTCCTGGGATTACTTTCTGTCATGTAAATGGGTTAGTTCTCATTGACAAGGATCTTAATAACATTTTATCGCTTAAGCGGATAAGCTCTCATTAACAAAATTCGAAAGAGCTCTCATTCATTAGTCAGAGGCTCATCCAGGAAAAAGACTTGTAGACTACGTCCATGAAGTCTTATGTCCAATATCATAAGAAGCTTGAACTGTCCTTTTCGATCCTCGGTTCTCACTTGATCGCCATTCGAATAATGTTAATTCGTTCTCTTGGCAAAGAGAACGAAGACAGTCGATTTCCATTCTCTCTCTCTTCCTCGTCGAGGAAAGAATGTAGTAGAGAATTAGATGTTCAAGTGACTACAATACTTACGTATTTTATCTTTGCGTCATATTACTAATGTAGGGTTCAAGTCATATACGCATATCATGGTTACCTCTACAGATGGCACCGAAAAGACGGTTATTGTAAGTGTATTTAATCGGTCCTTCCTGCAAACTTCCAGGAGTTTCCGCTGTAAGGACAACGCTAAAAGGTATTGTTACAACAACACTAACTCAGCGTCTGCATCTAGCGAATTATGTTTCGCTTAAATATGCCTGCTTGAGAATTTCCCTCTGATCGATAATAGTAACAAACCTATTCCTTCGTAGAAGAGAGTAGCTGGTAACTAAGGCAGAATAGTGCGAGACGAGAGGTTGCTGTCATTGTGGATGACGCAGTATATTTAATCGGTACTCCAGGCAACTTTCCAGGAGTTTCCGATTTAACATTTGGTTAATTAAGCGTAATGTTACGACAACACAAAATCAGCTTCTGTATTTAGCGAATTCTGTTTCGCTTAAATATGCCAACTTGAGAGTTTCTGTTCAAATAATGGAAAATCTATTCTTTAGATGAATAGAATAGCTGGCAACTCGGCATAAGACTGCGAGAAGGTGAACATAAGCTGCTGCCTGCTGCCTGTAACTGTCACAGTGTCACCAACTCAGTATCAGGTAGCGCGCTGTTATGCTCGGGCGTTTACGTCTCTCTCTCCCGCGGGATTGATTGACGAACCGTATCTCTACCCTACAATCATGACTTTCGCCTCGGGTTGAGGGGATTTCTAGTAATCATGAATAAACACGACTTCCTTTTGCTAAGAAATTTTCAACAGAGATATCTCTTAGACCTGTTCAGCGCTGCTTACCGCACTGTAACAGAATTCTGTACGAGTCTACCGCGGCATAGCACTATAATAATGCTCTCCTGCTTATGCAAAGCGCAGCCTTATTAGGGAAGGAAGCATGCTAGTGAGGGAATGGATGAGTCTGCTGGGGACCATTTCCTCGCTGGAGAAGCTTGTTTCCCTGAATAGACTGCAATTCAGACCTCTACAGTTTTTCCTACAGGAGAACTGAAATAACATCAAAGATCTAGAAATAATTCTAAACATCTCTCAATGGGTTGACGATCACCTCAGGTGATACCGAGAGGGTGCCAGGCATCCGGACAGAGGTACAGAGGTCCTGGCACATAATCTAAGAGAATTGGAAGCAATTTGGTTGGCTCTCCAGTTCCTCGAAGAGTGAGTTTTTGGTCGATTGGTCCAAATCATCTCAGATAATTTCGCAGCTCTCTCATATCCCAAGAAGAGAGAGATGGTTATCGACATAGGCACGGAACGTAACGATCCTCAAGAGGTTCGTTACACTATTGCACGTCCGTGCGGATCTTCTCGATCGACGGCAGCAACTACTGACGTCTGAGTAATCCTCGCTTAGAAGTATGTCGAGAGTTGTGGAGACTTTGGAGACGTCCTTTCGTAGATTTCTTCGCAATATTGAAGACGAAGAAGCTTCCTCTACGTTGCTCCCTTATTCTCGATCCGAGAGCAGTAGCAATAGACGCCATCATATAGTATGGAATGGGGATAGTTGGTTAGTCTCTTTTCCCCTATTCAAAAGCTTAGGAAATATGATAAGATAATCGCTGGCGTCAGAGGGAGCGAGAAAGACGCTGATCGCCCCATGTTGGCCTTCGAGAGGCTGGATTCACAGAGGTCACGTCCTTCAGAGAGCACTTTCCAAGGACCCTTCCCGAGAGAATCGGTCTACTCTTAACAGCCTCACTTCGAGAGGTACCTATAAACCTCTCCGCTCTGAGTCTGGATGCGTTCAGACTGTCGAGAAGCGAGAGGATCTTCAATATTAATTACAAGTCTCATTGCCAAAGCAAAGCAGTGCTGCATATTTTGCAGTGTACCAATCGGAGTGGGCCAATTCTGGAGATAGTGCAGGAAGAATGACTAATCCTACACCTCCACCTCTGTGAATTACTTTACCGTCTTCCCTTTCCGTCTGAAGTATGGGATAAGCTAACAGTCCCAACGATTGTAGAATACGGAAATATGTTGTTGACGGCCTCTAGGCTCAGAGATTCGGATCTGTCAAACAACAAAGCCCTTCACGATCTTTGAGGTCTGCGGAAATCTTGAAATGGTCTAGATCGAAGCTTCCGGCATGGAACTTAGACGTAGTCTGAAGTTCTTGATGTCAAAGCATTTCGAACCTCTCCTTTCTGTAAACTTAATACACGTGACCAGAAAGGCTAATTTTCTAACCACTCTAGCTACGGCAAAGAGGGTTAGTGAGGTTTTAGCCATCATCAGAGGTTTTGGCTTTAGAGGACATAATTCGGTGTCCTCTAAGCCTTCCGTTCTTGCTAAGAACGAAAACCCGTCTAACCCTTGGCCCAAAGGCCTGGAGGTCAAGGGGATGGCACAAATTATTGGGCAAGAGCCACAGAGAGTCCTGTGCCCTGTCGGGGCTCTCAAGTTTTATCTTGATAAAACTAAAGAAAGTCGAGGTCATTCGGACAATCTGCGGTGTTCCGTAAAAAGACCAGACTTGCCCATGTCGAAGAACGCCCTGGCGTTATTTTTAAGGAGTCTTTCTAAGAGGCTCATTCGTCATGTTTGAACAAAGATTTGAAACCTTTTAAAGTAAATGCTCACGAGGTGAGGGCGCGCCCTCGGAAGCATTTCAACAGAGCATGGCACTCAGTTACATCCTGAGTACCGCGTTTTAGCGAAGCAACTCTGTGTTCGCTTCACGCTCCCTGAGAGATGTGAAGACGTCATATGAGATCTGCTGCTCGCTAGGGCCATACGTGTCCGCAGACACAATCTTGGGGGCAAGAAGTACCACTCATCCTATCCTGTAGAAAATGGTTAGGAAGAGCTCTTAATTTTATTTGTTGAGTCGCCGCCAATGGTGGACTTCTTAACTCTTAAGCCTTAGTTAAAACACCTTAACTTTGGCTAGGTTGGTCAGGTGGTGATATTTATTTACTTCTTAGAGCCCTCATGGTATGGTCAATATGGTCTAGACATAGTGGTCACGCCCCCGTTGTCAGATCATCTAGAACTCACCAGCTATACAGGTCACGTCCTTGCTGGAGAGACTAGTAAAGCAAAAGCAGACTTGGGTGACAGTAATCACGAAGTCAGCTATGCTAACAGGTAAGGAACCAAGATGTCTATCATCTGCATGCAATTTGTTTCCTAAATCATTCTATTCTGTCCCTCCCCACCTCCAATGGTGGGAATCAGCTATATATATATATCTGACAGGTAAGTGTCATGAACAAAATGATATTGTTATGATACAATAAAGTTTGTTCATACTTACCTGGCAGATATATATAATCAAGTACCCGCCCAACCTCCCCTCGGGGACAGTGGCATTAGAAAATCTGAATAGAAGATGGGAATAGTTCCTGACACCCGCCTCCCAGCGGCGGGAATGGGTACTAACCACCTGGCCGACCACTGCGTGTGCCGGGAGTTTTGAAATTCTGTCGGGCTTCGGAGAATACAGCTATATATATATATATATATATCTGCCAGGTAAGTATGAACAAACTTTATTGTATCATAACAATATCATTTTCGCCTTATGCAGCCTTGATGAATTTTTTACTGCATGCGTTCCCTGGGTTTTCTCTCCAGCAGCTCCATCTTTCCCAGCTTTAACTTTATGGGCGGCAGGTCGAGTGACTCCACTAAACTTCCAGATTGGTGCTCTCCTCCTCTGCTAGAAGGCGCGTGCTCAAAAAGAGCGCGCTTTGGTTTTAGTTTACCTCGAAGAGCATCAAGGCCTCTCAGAAGTCAGCATTGTTGCTTTTGCCTTTCAATTGCCAACGCCTCTTCCCATAATCTGTCGTCAGTGACCTTGCCTCGGATCTCAAAAAGAAGACATCAATCTGGATTAATTCCAGATTGATGTCTCCTCTTCAGCCTCTACCCTTTCATAGTGGCAGATCAAGACCTCATTCTAGACCCAGGAAGAACCTTCATTTCTTGTCTCACTCTTATAAGCCAAGCCTTCCCCCGAAAGTGAAGTTCCTTCCCTCCATGTGCCAGTTGGAGCCCGGCTCCTCCATTTCTGGGAGAGATGGAGTATGAGAATGAGCAGATTAGATTGTGGAAGTGTTGAAAGAAGGTTGTTCTATTCCATTCAAGGAGGAACCTCCCTTAGTTAACTTGCCCATCATGTTCACCGCCTACTCGTAGGGTCAGAGAGGTAGTCTGCCCTCTCAAACACTCATCCCTCCTCCAGATGAAAGCCATCGAAGAGGTCTGTTCGGATGGTTTCTACAGTTGTCTTTTTGTGGTTCCCAAAGCATTGGGATGGAGGCCAGTAGTATTGGACGTTAGTGCCTTGAATTTCTTTGCTGAAACAATGAAATTCAAGATGGAAACAAGTCATTCTGTTATGTTATATATTCACTGAGGCAACAGGATGACAACTTATAGATATGCAGGATGCTTATTTTCACATCCCAGTGCACCTAAAGTCCAGAAAGTACCTCAATCTGACGTGATCCAAGTTGGGTAAATTCACCATAGCAGGAACTTTTCATTGGACCCTAACTATTATCATACACTAACTGATTACCATACACAAGTTTTTCGCAGACACAAATGCAAACATGAACATTTTAGAATCGTTGAGAAATCCTGGAAAAGTATTTGTTTCATTTTTTATATAATTTATATGTTTTCAAGCTTTTGTATGTAAATTAAAAAACATTAAATAATATATAAGTAATATTTCTCTCTGTCTCATTTATGGAGATGAGAGAATTTTTATGGTACATATATATATGTTTATTAATATTTTCAAATATTAATAAAATTAGAAAATAATAATATAACTAATTACAAAATTTGTATGTGATAGTATTTAAAAAAATAAAATAACCTTTCAGTTGTATTATTTTAAGTAAGGACAATCTCTCTCTCTCTCTCTCTCTCTCTCTCTCTCTCTCTCTCTCTCTCTCTCTCTCTCTCTCTCTCTCTCTCTCTCATATTCTGAGATGAGAGAATCTGTATGGTAGTACATGTATATGTTTATTAATATTTTCAAATATTAATAAGGTTAAATAATAATAATAAACTAATTACAAAATGCATATGAATTATCTTTCCATCTTTTGTGTTAACTCAAAGAGATGCTGGAAGCCAGAGCTGTCAAATATTTCTTTTTTTCTCTGTCTCCATAATAATTCCTAATGATTTCACTCTCTTAAGTAAGGAGAACTCTCTCTCTCTCTCTCTCTCTCTCTCTCTCTCTCTCTCTCTCTCTCTCTCTCTCTCTCTCTCTCTCTCTCAAATTTTACCCTCACTGTCTAGAACAGTAAATGCACCATTCAAAAACATAGACATAACTAATAGTTTGTATTTGTATAAAAAGCAATGTTTGTTTATGGAAAGGAATTTCAGAATAGAGACAAAGAGACAGAATAAAGAAACTCTTAAAACGGGGTTGAGAAGACTTCTAAAAATATTGTGAAGGTGAATGAACTGCACAAAATTTACATCTTTGGATATATACTATTCCATTTTGTACATAGTTGATTTTATATAGTTTTCCTTCACTTAACTGAAATCCCTGTTTTCTCAGGTTGGTGCTATTGGTAAAGGGTGCATGTTTATCAATGCCATAAAAATTTTTTGATGTTAGAATTTAGTCGCCTAAATAATCCAAAAGTTAGCATTCATGTTATATTTCAATAGAGAAGGTATCAAAGCAGTATCTTAATTGCATCTTATGTATTTCTTTAGTAGGCTTTTATAACAGTTGCAAAAGTGCTTTAGTGCGGTAAGCAAATACCATGAGGTGTAAAATGACAAATTTTCTAAGACAATTTGTAATCAAATTAACTCATGAAGAAGAAGGGGCGACATTACAAAAATCAGCCTGAGGGCCCCCCGATACTTCCAGCGATGAATCAATGGAAGAAAAGGAAGGAGACACAGGCACAACGCTACTATGGGGGGGTGAGTACTGCAAGAGACGAAGCATCGGGAAGAGGCAAAAAACCTTCCCATGAAGGAAGAGTCGAAACCCTCCGATGCTCTCTCTTGCTATAAAACTAATTCCACTGCTCTTTAGGCCATGCCCGGCATTCCGTGCAAGGATTCGTTATAGTACAAAAATTAAAACGGCACCTGATGCACGTGATGTGGGGATCGGGCGCCACCGAAGCCAAAAAACGAGAACACAGAAAACCTGGAATTCCAGGGCACACACATTGACAAGGCCGAGAAGGAGCAGAAGCCATATCATCAGCCACACACACACTATAAACACAAATGAAACAGGTAAAGACCGAGAGGGGTCAACCACAACTCTCGCCCAGGTGGTTAAAGAAAAGACTGATGCAGTGGCATAGGTGAGTGGTCTTTGACCACTCTTCTCCCGATCTACGCATGTGTTGCCAAATATCACAAGATTCCTTGCTTTCATCTGCTTTTTAACTAGATCCAGCTAAGCGCTAGAAACTATCCTATTGTTAAGTCCGAAGGTTTGTTCGCGTATGAACTACTAGGTACACCAGCATTCCGTGTTCTGCCGTAATGGCAGTAATGTAAGAAATGTAAAATGTTTTATTTGGTTTGTGGATATAAGGGAAAGTTCACCTAGGTTGTTGGTAGGTTGAAAAAGAGGCCAATAACCGGAACATGGCATCTTATGGGGCCATAAATCGGTGACTTTTATGGTGCCAGACAAGTGCCATGAAACCGGTTCACCATTAACCGAGTCGGCCGATAATTGGGGAGTCCCTATAGAAGTTTTACTGATGACTCATTCAAAGGTCAACTACTGTCTGAAGATAGATAAGCATATTAACTTTTCTCTGGTGTCCCACATGGTTTTAGATACAGGCAGTCCCCAGGTTACGACGGGTTTGGCTTACGACATTCCGAGGTTAAGGTGCTTTTCAATTACATATATTCATCAGAAATTATTTCCAGGGTTACGACGCCTCCAACGCTGATCTGGCAGAAAAAATATTACACCAAAAATGCTAAATAATCAATATTTGAAGGTTTTTTTGATGAAAAATGAATAAGAATGCAGTTTACATAGTTTTCAATGCTTCCAAAGCATTAAAACTAAGGTTTTCTTAGAATTTTTTTATGATGTTCCAGTTTACGACAATTTTCAGTTTACAACGCGTCTCAAGAACGGAACCCCCCGCCGTAACCCGGGGACTGCCTGTATTGATTTTTCTTGCTCAGTAAATCAAGGATTTTCCCAAATGGCAGATACCTGTCATTAGTGCACCAGTCATACAGAAAGATGTCAAGAAAGTGTGTGGGAGACAGCTGGATTGGCTTGCCAAGCTGAGTACCTGTAAAGACTGGAATGGCTGGGAGATGTAGCAGTTTTTCTGAGGTTGTCATCTTTGAACTGAACAGTACCACCTAGGGTTTTGTCAAGGAACCCTTAAAATTAGAGTTGATATCCATTAGTGAAAACTGATGTATACCAGTTTCTCTGAGGTTGTCATCTTTGAACTGAACAGTACCACCGAAAGGTTTCATCAAGGAACCCTTAGAATTAGAGTTGATATCCATTAGTGAAAACTGGCATAGAAGAAATCATGTGAATAACCCAGGGTAAATAGGAACTTTTTAACTTTTCAAAGTAATTTGGCCTTACATATCTTCAGGGCACTAGATAGTGTATTGTGAAAGGATGCAGCAAAGACACTTGTGCCCTTGGAAGGGCTTCAATTTAATTTCCATTGTTTTGGCTTGAAATCCATTGGGAAGACTACCTATCATGCAATAATACTGGGTAAATTTCATTTCAAGAAAATGGTGTCCTCACGTAAGGAGAATTTGACAATTTAGAATGAGATGGAGCATTGGCTAAGCATGCTGAATCTTTTATGGCAACTATCCTTTGTTCACTAGGTTTTTAATGCAGTTGCTGCAAGACAAAACATTTTGCCATTGAGTAATATAAGTTTTTTATTCTTGTGCAATCTGGAATGTATTTTGTCTTAATGGCAGGCATCATCCAGGATATTGAAATCCTTATATTTACCATAAATTAATAATGCTAACCAAAGAGGTCAATCTTTGGCTTGATGACAAGCTCAAGAAGGGATGGATGAAAACAAGCTTGAGTGGGGGGAAGGAACTCCCAATACCATATAATAATTTTGTCACATAGATGTCACTTAAAAGTTTGGAAGAATCCAAACAGTGCACAAACCTTTCATTTTACAATATCTTAAATACTTTTGAGAGAGGCAGCAGAGGCATGGGCACTTAAAACAAAAATAATAGATATATAACTAAAGGATTTGAGGATTCAAGGCTGAAGTGCAGTACGTACAGGTAGCACAATCTTATAATCTTAATCACAAAGTTGTCCAGATGTTTTGTATATGAAAGTACCTTGAAAAACAGTAGGAAGGTGTAGATCATCATGGAAAAAATGGGCATAATTGAAGACCTAGACAAAATGGGAATTCAGATAGATACTGAACATTACTGAAGACAATAAGTTTCCCATTTGAACCTATAAAAGAGAAATTTTTAAGTAAAACTGAAGGATGATAAACTTTCTCAGAGGAGAGTGTAATAAGTGTAGGCAAAACATTAATGAACTATTTTACTATGGACATTGCAAGGATGTGCATGAACTTCTCTCTGTGCAGTTTGATTTTATTACAAATCTAGTATTCTTGGTGTCATGTTTTTATGAAAAAGGTGTTTGCCCTAGTCAGTGTCTTAGTAGTTAGTGAAAATAGTTTAATTAAGTGGTAATACTAATGTAATTTTGAGGATTAAGACATATTACTTTAATAAAATTGCAGTAATGTTAATTGGTTGAAGTTAACTGCAGCCGTAGAATTGGACTCTTATCATAACTTCTTGTTATGGAATTATTCTTTGATAAACTCCAGTGTCATGCATTAAGTTTACCCTTGTACAGTTCTTTCTTTATCATTTTAGCAGAATGTTTAACTTTTGGGGCAAACTTCTTAGTTCAGGCAAAAAAAAAAAAAAAAAGTCCTTCACAGTAAGCTCAAAATGTTGTTTCAGTAGAATGTTGTTAAAAAACACTGCTATTCCACTTAAATGTTGAACATAAGTACTTCAAGGAATAAATCTAATAAGTGAGAAGTAAAACAGTCCAAGACCAGGTTGGCTGGGATACAAACATGAATCAGGCCTAATATTCCTGGTTATATGATATTGTCACCAGTCAGTGCTATACAGTGCTGTAAATAGCAGAATGAAAACATGATGCAGTCAGAAATGAACATTTTATTATCCTTTATTTTTAGGTTTTGCTTAAATTTTCCAGTTTAGGTAAAAAATGTCCCCATTATACAGCATCAGGAGTAATTGCAATTGCTTATTACTACTATTTTACAGGCACGTAACTACATTCGGTCCTTACCACAGATGAGAAAGAAGGACTTCCGACAAGTATTCCGTGGAGCCAATCCACTGGGTAAGTACTGAAGTCAGCATCAGATCAGTTTGTGACTTAGTTGTACATTGGTACCTCGACATATGAAAGTCCCAGCTTACGAAACATTCAAGTTACGAAAGCAAATACGAAGATTTTTTTGGCTCTACATACAAAAATAGTTCAGGTTACGAAAGGTTGTTGCTGTAAAGTCCTGAGATTCGCCCAGACCACCGATAACAATTTTAAAACTCGGGCGCCACCAACTGAGTAGACTTGCCACCATCCTCCCGCTCCCCCATTGGTTCCTGAAGTTAGTCACCTCCATAAGATCCTGCTCTCCTATTAGTCAGCATCTCTCCCTTCGTGCTCTACGTAAAGGCGTCCTTCGCACCATCATTTGTGTACGCATGCGGAATTCTTTCGTTCTATATGATTTCGTTTATTAATGTAAATTTGTGTTAGTGATTTCATTGTACGACTTTATCGTGTTGTGTGAGAACTTTAGTACATTACTACATAACTTAATTACGTACAGCATACGTATTCATGGGTCCCAAGAAAGTTGCTGAAGGAGAGGATGCTTTCTGTGGAGATGAAGCTGGAGATTATCAAGAAGTATGAAGCTGGCATGAGGTTGAGTGTGATCGCTAAATAATACGGCCGAAATCCATTGACGATAGGCACCATCCTTATGCAGAAGGAAGTCATCAAAGCAGCTACACCTTCCAAGGGCATCACTATTTTGTCCAACAAGAGAAGCCGCAAGCACGACGAGATGGAGAGGCTGCTTCTTGTCTGGATAAAAGACAAAGAAATCGCTGGCGATACGATAACCAAGACGACAATCTCCCACAAGCGCTATTTTCAGCGATTTGATTGCCCAGGCCGAAGACGACGGAGGAGAATGGAAATCGATGCCAACCCCAGACTTCAAGGCTTCTCATGGGTGGTTTGAAAAATTCCGGAAACGGACTAGCATCCATTCGGTGGTGCAGCATGGGGAGGCGGCCAGCTCGGACACGAAACCGGCCGAATCCTTTATTAACCCTCTTACGCCGGAGCCCTAAAAATCAAACCTCTCCCGTATGCCGGGCCTGGTTTGGAGTGAGCGCGGAAGTGGAAAAAATAATTTTTCAAAAAATTACAGCGCGCGTACTTTTGAAGATTAAGAGTTCATTTTTGGCTCCTTTTTTTGTCATTGCCTGAAGTTTAGAATGCAACCATCAGAAATGAAAAATAATATCATTATCATATGTAAATAATGCGATATATGGTAGGCGAAAAAAAAAAAATTCATACATAATTGTATTCAAATCACGCTGTGCAGAAAACGGTCAAAGCTAACCAGTTACTTTTTTTTGCGTTGTATTGTACACTAAATTGCGATCATTTTGATATATAATACATTGTAAAACAATAAAAGCAACACCGGAAAAATATTATCACAAAATGATGTACGAATTCGTAACGAGCGGACGTAAAAAAATTTTATTTTCAAAAATTCACCGTAATTCTAAATAATGTTCTAGAGACTTCCAATTTGTTTCAAAATTAAGACAAATGATTGAATATTACGATACTGTAAGAGTTTTTAGATTAGAATTGCAGATTTTGACCATTTCGGACGAGTTAAATTTGACCGAATGTCGAAATTTTAATATATATATTTTTTTTATATGGACATATTTCGAAGATGGAAAAAGCTACAACCTTCAGTTATTTTTTATTGTATTCTTCATGAATTTGCGCACATTTTGATATATGAAACTCTAAAAAAAGGCTAATATGAAAAGGAGCAAATATTAGGATAATGCCATGTACGTATTTCGGAGACTTGCGGCCGCGAATCGGCGCGCGGAGTGAAGGTAAATATATTTTTCAAAAATTCACCATAAATCACAATATTGTTTTAGAGACTTCAAATTTGTTTCAAAATGAAGAAAAATGACAGAATATTACTAGGCCGTAAGAGTTTTAGCTTACAATTGCGTTTTTCAGCTATTTCGGTAGAGTCAAATTTGACCGAACGTGGTTTTTTTCTATTTATCGTGATTTATATGCAAATATTTCGAAAAAAGAGAAAAGCTACAACCTTCAATCATTTTTAGTTGTATTCTACATGAAATTACGCACATTTTCATATATAAAACTTTATGTAACAGCTAATTTTAAATGGTGCAAACATTTCGACAATCGCACAAAAAAATTCTGATTTTTTCGGAAGTTACCCCCCGCGCGAACGTAATGTTTTTTTTTTTTTCATAAATTCACCATAAATCGAAATATTGTGCTAGAGACTTCCAAGTCGTTGCAAAATGAAGTAAATGATTGAATATTACTAGAATATAAGAGTTTTAGCTTACAATTGCGTTTTTCGACCATTCCGGTAGAGTCAAAGTTGACCGAAAGTTGAAATTTTTGCACTTAACGTTATTTATATGAAAATATTTCAAAACTGATAAAAGCTACAACCATGGGTTGTTTTTTGTTGTGTTGTGCAGGAAATTGCGCACATTTCCATATATAAAACTTTATGTAACGGCAAATTTAAAAGGGTGTAAACATTAGGACATCGCACGAAAAAATTTATCGGAAGAGTTATCGCACGAACGTAAGGAAAAAGTTTTTTCATAAATTCACCATAAATCGAAATATTGTGCTAGAGACGTCCAATTTGTTCCAAAATGAAGGCAAATGATTGAATATTACTATAATGTAAGAGTTTTAGCTTACAATTGCGTTTCTCGACCATTTCTGTAGAGTCAAAGTTGACCGAAGGTTGAAATTTTTGCACTTATCGTTATTTATATGAAAATATTTCAAAACTGATAAAAGCTACAATCATGAGTATTTTTTAGTTGTATTGTGCATGAAATTGCGCACATTTTCATATATAATACTTCATGTAAAGGATAATTTAAAATGGTGCAATAATTATGTCAAAGTGACGAAATAATTTCCGAGATGTGTCACTGATACTTTTTAGTGCGATAAGAAAGAAATTCGCGCTTGCGCGCCTGCGTAGCGATTGTAAACAAAACAACGCCTTGATCCGTGAACTCCCAGCATCCCCCAAGGCGCGTGATACAAAAGTTTTCGGCTGGTAGGCCTATAAGTATTTTTTCGCGAATTTTTGTTTAAAAAACTTTTTGAGCCGACGTATGATACGTCCAATCGGCATACGGGAGACATTTTGACTCGACGTTTAATACGTCCAATCGGCGTAAGAGGGTTAAGACGTTCGACGAGATGACGATTAAGGAAGGCTACAGTTCTCAGCAAGTCTTCAACTGTGATGAGACTGGCATGTTTTGGAAAAAAATGCCTCATCGGATGTATCTACATCACAAAGGAAGAGAAGCTACCCAGGCATAAGCCTATGAAAGACAGGCTTACGCTCACACTTTGTTCAAACGCCAGTGGGGATTGCAAGATGAAGCCCCTACTTATGCATCATTCCGAGACTCCTCGAGCCTTCAAGGCCCACAAAGTGCTAAAGGAGAAGCTTCCAATTATGTGGAGGGCTAATGCGAAAGCCTGGGTAACGAGACTTTTGTTCACTGAGTGGGTAAATCTGTGTTTCGGCCCAACAGTGAAGAAATTCTTGGAAGAGAAGCGCCTCCCTCTGAAATGTCTGCTGTTGTTGGACAATGCCTCTGCTCACCCTCTGGCTTCGAGGAAGATATCCTAGCGGAGTATTCTTTCATCAAGGTTCTTTATCTTCTGCCTAACACCACCCCTCTCCTCCAGCCCATGGACCAGCAAGTGATATCGAACTTCAAGAAGCTGTATACGAAACATCTTTTCAAGAGATGTTTCGACATCACCGATACCACAAACCTCATCTTGCGTGAATTTTGGAAGGAGCATTTCGATATTGTAATATGCATCTGAATCATTGATCAAGCTTTGGAGGAGGTTTCGAGGCGAACCTTAAATTCTTTGTAGAGGAAACTCTGGCCTGATGCCATATCTGCCAGAGACTTCGAGGGATTCGACATGGGCGAAGCTGGTGCAGATTCAGAAACAGTTGACGATCCTGAAACTGTTTCGCAACCAGATCTTGACGAGATCGTTGCACTCTGCAAGTCCATGGGGCTGGTCATTGACGAGGACGACATCAATGACCTTCTCGAGGAGCACCAAGAGGAGCTTACGACGGATGACCTGAAGGAGTTGGAGGCCATGCAACATAACGTCGTTCAAGAAGAGTTCTTTAGCAGCAGCGAGGAGGAGGACGACGACCCTATGACAACAGCAGAAATTAAGGATGCTCTAGCTGCTTTTCATAAGGTGCAATCATTTGTAGAAAAGACACCCCAAAAAGGCTTACACAGGTCGTATGCTTGCGCAGTTCGATGACGTTTGCCTGAGTCGCTTCAGGAACATTGTCAAAAGCAGGCAGAAGCAATCTTCCTTGGATAGTTATTTTTTAAAGAGGCCTTTAGTAGGAGTAAGCAAAAAGGAAGATCCAATTGATACTACAAAAAAACAAAGTTGAAAGTGGTGAAGAAATAAAAAAAAAATAAAAAAGTATAAAAAAGTAAAAAAAATGTAAAAATGAAAAAAAGACAAAAAAAAAAAAAAATTTAAGTTTTTTGTAAAGTTAAGTGTTACAGTTTTGTTAATGTGTTTCGTAAAGTTTAGTTTATGTTTCCTGACATTTTTTAATGTGTTTCGTAAAGTTAAGTGCACAAACTATAAGAAGTTTTCTGCCGTTTTGTCCTCCTCTGTCGCCACTTTCGGAGATAGCCTCACTCAAAAGGTAAGTGTCCACATTTTACTACATACGTACAGGAAGATCCAAGTGATATTACGAAAAAAACAAAGTTGAAAGTGGTAAAGAAATTGAAATTTTGAAAATATATATATATATATATATATATATATACATATATATATATACTATATATATATAAAGTTAAAAAAAATGTAAAAATCAAAAAAGGAAAAAAAAAGGAAATTTAATTTCAAGTTTTTTGTAAAGTTAAGTATTAAGGTCAAGCCTCACTCGAAAGGTAAGGTTCCACATTTTACTACATACGTACGTATATACGTACAGTATTTCTTGTATACCATGTACACTAATACACTTTATTTACAGGTACTATGTAGTACATGTTAGTAGTAGGTATAAAGTTAGCTATTGAATGGTCCAAATTGTTGTAGTATTTCATTGTTTATTGGTCAATTTAGCTTTATTATAAAATTTACTGGGGTGTTTTTGTAGGGCTTGGAACGAATTAGGCAATTTACAAGTAAAATGCGGTTCAAGATACGAAAAGCTCAGGTTACGAAGGCCGCCTCAGAACGGATTATAATTTCATATCCTGAGGTACCACTGTACATAAAAGATAATAACTATTTTAAAATGTAATGAGCAAATTTATCAATGCGCCATGTATTATAGTTTAACTTCAGTACAATATGTAATGTTTAATTAAAGTTAGGAACATGGGCTTAATATCTCATTAGCAGCTATAAGATGACTATTTTCATTTTTGCTTGGATATTATTTTCCAGTTGTGTTCTAGTAATAATAAATGCAAATAAAAGCAAATTAATATGAATGTACAAAGAAAACATTTATATGTTTAGCAGCGAGGTTGTAACGGGGTAAATATGAAATAGCTTTTGCACAACAAACCTTCATTCTTAACATTAGGATAAATCTCTCTACCTGTGACGTCACTTACTCCGCCTGCTGCTATGATGTCACAGCTGGCTACCACCATGACGTTGTCATTTGCGGTTGCCAATCCATCGGGTGTTTTCGTTCAGGCTATAAGGACAAACTGGACTCTTACTCGGGAGAGGTACAGTAGTACCCCTAAGATTGGAAACAGTGTAGGTCGCCATCTTCTTCTACATCCTCTTTGTCATCATCATTATCTTTATCTTTGTCTCCCCCTCCTCAGTCTTGAGTTAAATGATGGAGGATTGAGGACTTTGTCACTCTATCTTCTGGGAGCCTGATAGCTGTGTCGTCTTCTTCCTCTCATGGACATGTGTCACCCCTTCGCACGAGTGGATGTGGTTCTCTCTTGCGTTCGTATTCCTGTGGAGGATGATCATTGCCCTTCAACATCTTGTAAGTCTTCAGTCATCCATACTTTGTCTCCTCAACCCATACAAGTTCAGTGGAAAGATGACAAGGCTCCGGTCATGAAGTTAAAGGTGATGGACTCCCAAGTTGAAATCCAGTTGCTCAGAGGCCTCCAGGATGTTCTCAATTCTGATAGTCAAGTCGTGCATGTGTTACGTCCGTGCACTTCTTACTTATCAGATCTTGCCAAATGGTTACGTTCGTGGACATGTTATGGGTCGCGGCCATGAAGTGGGTGACAGACTTTTCCTACTCTCTGACGTACTTGTAGAACTTTTTGTGGTGCTGAGAGTGACCATCTTTCTCCAGTTCCCAAGAGACCAAGACATTCCTTGACTTGTTCTCCTAGGAGAGCCTATGCGTTCTTCTTTCCAAGTTGGTGGTCATGACTCGTGGAGGTGGAGGGATTGTGCTTCTGCTTCTCTTTCCCCTGAAGGGGATCATGTATATTGTTCGTCTTCACATGACACATATATGACTTCTCAGACAGAAACTGGTGCATGGCCGCATTCCTACGTTTATGGACGTGATTCATCTAGGGAAAGGGATGTTTATAAGGACATGACTTTGAAATTCATACCATTTAGTGACTTGGGACATCTTCAAACTGCATATGATTTTCTCCTCTGACCTTCGGTTTTGTGACGCCTGGGCGATTTATCCCGAAAAAAACTATTTTTCAAATTCTATCTCCTCCCTTGATACTTAATATAATATTAAGACCTGGGATTACTACCATATATAGACCTGATGTAGACCTCCAATCAATTGAAGAGTTTTTTTTTCTAAGAGTCATTTTTTTGCTACATATGAATTTTTTCATTATGATAAAAAAATAAACCCTATAAATCAGGGAAAAAAATTGAAAAAAGGGCTTCATTTGATTGTTCTGTAATGTCTTTCCAAGTTATATATCAAATTTCAATGTTATAGCTTTAAAACTAAGGGAGAAGATAGAACTTGAAGGTTAGTAACTATAGTTTTGAGATAAGGGCATTAAAGATTTTCTTTGTATTGTTACAAAGACAATGTTAATAAATCATTTTATTTATAATAATTTAATCATAAATGAAGATCCTTTTGCTCATAGATCATAGCCTGGGGCACTGCATCCGGCGAGACAGGGCACTCCTTCCTACGCATCTCTCTCTCAGCGTCTCAGTGGCGTGGTTGGTATGTTGTTGGTGTTCCACCTCGGTGGTCGCGAGTTCCATTCTTGGCCATTCCATTGAGGAGTGAAAGATGTGTATTTCTAGTGATAGAAGTTCACTCTCGACGTGGTTTGGAAGTCACGTAAAGCCGTTGGTCCCGTTGCTGAATAACTACTGGTTCCATGCAACGTAAAAACACCATACAAGCAAGCAAGTAAGCAAGCAAGTTTCTCTCTCCAGCGAATGTCAAAGGTGAAACTCGAATGTGTACCCTCTATCATGTTTGTGCTCGTACTGAAGGGTGGTAAGCTGAGGAGCTTCCCTCCTGCAACTAATGGAATCTCTACAGATGCCATTGCTCACAATTTGTTTGACAATAATTATCAAAATTTACGATAGCAGAGGAAATGTTGCATTTTCTTGTATGGATCAGAGTTTTTGACTTATTGAGTTAAGTTTACTAATTACCCTGTAACTACGAATGTAAGAGGAATTTTTACAAAATATTTTGTATACGCATTCTCCGTTGCCATACGATGCTCCTTGAATTTTAGTATGACTATGTGTTATTCGCTCTATACCTCCATATATAGGGGTACCGGCTGGCCCCCTTAAGTTCTGGGGACATAGTGGACAGGTTATACCACCAATGAGGAAGACCCACGTAAAATCTCTTCGCTACGTGGTTCAGCAGAAAGCCAGAGGTCTACTGTTTGGTGGTCCCAGATCTGTTTGCTGTGGCAGAGGATGCCCTTCAGCATCCTTGGGACAACCTAGAAGTTTATGCCTTCCCTCTGTTCTGCCTGATCCGGCTTATCCTAAACAGACAGATGGGTACCAAGAATCTCAGGATGACCCTAGTAGCTCCTTTGTGGCCCCAAGTGGAGTAGTTCCCGAATCTTATATCTCTTCTCTCAGCCATGCCAAGAGAGATTCTCCCTTAGCACAACCTTCTCTTTCAACCACTTGTATCGATAGGGTCCCTAGCTCTTCACAGCTGAAGACTGTCCAGTATCTTATGAGTGAGAGGTTTTTCTCATGGGGCAGCAACTCAGATGTACAGCTACCTCAGGAGATCTTCATCAGCTGTGCTCTACCAGGGCAACTGGGCCATCTACTGTGCTTAGTGTCATCAAAGGGGTTTCTCTCCACTCGGAACTTGTTCCCCTGATAGTAGACTTTCTAATCTTTCTCAGAACAGAGAAACATCTTTCTGTTTTTCCTGTCAAGGGCTACAGGGCTGCCTTAGGATTAATTCTTTGTCTGAAAGACATGGACATAACTTCATCCAGGGAAATCTCTATATTGTTCAAAAGCTATGAGCAGTCTTCTTCACCTAGGGAGCTCCATTCAAGCCTGTGCGTCAATCATCAAACAGGTAACTGACTTTGAAGAGAGTTTTCCTTCTGGCTTAGGCTTCCTCAAAGAGTTGGAGAGCTCTTCGGTCTAGATTATCGGGGTCCGTAGCTTTTGAATTTGTCCTGGAATTTGTAGTTAAGGCTCAAAATCGTTCACAGTGACTGATTTGCTCCATTTTCCATCCCTTCCCTTAAGGAATTTGTTAACAACAATCCTCAAGAGTTAATGCTTTGTTTATCAGGTCAGTGTGTTGTTATCTAAAAGAGACTCACCACCTAAGACCTAGGTGTTGTAGGCTTTTTGTTAGCATGGGCCAAGCCTAGAAAGAAGTGTCCAAGAATACCATTTCATTTTGGCTACATGAGGTGATTAGGAAAGCCTATGCCTCATTGTCAAGTTGTCACTAATACTGGGCATGCAAGAACACATGACATCAGAGCAATAAGTTCCTTCCTGGCATTTAAGAACTTATCTGTTCATATAATTTTGAATGCTGGTTCCTGGCTTTGTCAAACCACCTTCACTTTCTGCTACCTAAAGGATATTGCCCACAGGTCCCTAGACACTTTCTTTAGGTCCAGTGGTGGGTGCTCAACACATCATATGCTGGAACTGGCTTGATGCAGGTGAGTTTGGCAGCCATACTGTTACAGCACTTTTTATGTTAAAAGGCAAAATAGAAAACTGCCTCTCAGTAGCTTCTACTCCTCTCTCCAGCAAGGGGAGTGAGAGTGGCTGACATGGTTTATTGCTTGAACAGATATAATAGTTCTTTTTGCCTTCCCTATATGCAATAATCTGGACTGTTACATTGTGTTTGAGGTGTCTGGAGGTAAAGGGGCGACATCGCCAAAATCAACGATTTTGAGTTAGTCCTAGAAAATTATACGTAGAGAAATCCATTTTCTATGATTTCCACATACTGGCCAAGCAATATCAACTCTTAAAGCCATTGAACAAAGGGGGTGGTAGTCCACAGGTTTTCATGTGTATTTCTTGGTTTCATGTTCTCCCTCTGGGAAGTAAAGGGCGAACATGGCCATGGT
This sequence comes from Macrobrachium nipponense, assembly GCF_015104395.2. Classification (NCBI taxonomy): domain Eukaryota; kingdom Metazoa; phylum Arthropoda; class Malacostraca; order Decapoda; family Palaemonidae; genus Macrobrachium; species Macrobrachium nipponense. The sequence continues at coordinate 40,383,263 of NC_061109.1, forward strand.
GCGTGAGCCAGTGATCAGCTCTCTTTCATCCAGCCATGTTTATAGTTTTGCACTCGACCAACCACAGCCCGCATAGTGCACCAGCACGGTACGTAGTATTAAACGACTGACACCCGCGTGGAGGAACAAAGTGATTTCTCTTTTATTTTTGCCAATATTTTAGTGGTTTTACATCATGAAAATGTCATCTAGTGATAGTGATAGTGAAGTGGAGTACGAAGTTCCTAAGATTACAAGGATGTAAGTATTTGTAGTAATTATTTGACAATAATCTATGAACCATTTACATTGGGAACAGAGGGAAGAACTGTAAATGTGTGGTATGATAAAGTTGCCAATCGATAAAAAACTCATAAAAAATTTATTTTTGGGTTTCCAATGAAATGGCTCACAGTGTATTTATGGTGAACAAAGAAGTTTTTAAAAATGTAAAAATAAAATGAGTTTTCCTATTTTCATAACTTTTGCATACAGGGGTATGCAAATTTTGATGAGTTATGATTTTTTTTCCAACAACATTATTGTTTTTTCGTTTTTTCTTATATGGCTAAGCAAGACGAGTAAAAAGGGATTTTGACGAAGGAAAAATCTATTTCTGGGTGATTGGCTCGTGTCGCCCTATGAAAGGATCCTTAATATCATTCTTTCTAGGTAAAATTAATCTAAAATTACCAGAGAAAAACAAAATTAAGAAAATGTCAGTAAAACTGACTCGCTCACTCTTAAAAAGAAGTGTCGGTATGGCAATAGGGGCGAGTGGGAACACTACCACGAGACATTCACCAATTAGACCTTCCAATCAGAATCCCCACAAGAGAGAGCTGATACCAACGGGCGATGCGGCCGCTACTACTACTACTAGAGGACGCCACGGACAGCAGCGCCCCTAGCGGTCATCCTTAATCTAAGAACATCTTGTCCTGCGGGGGGGGGCAATCAATACAGGGTGGGTTTCATAGGGCGACACGAGCCAATCACCCAGAAATAAGATTTTTTTCCTTCGTCAAAATCCCTTTTCTGGGCTCAGCTCGTGTCGGCCTATGAAAGAGTACCAGAGAAACAGACAAGATGGGGAAAAAAGGACAAATGAAAATCAGTTGTAAAATGAAGGATATAATATAAGTAATCAGTTATTACAGCATATAAACTAAGTACTTAAGGCTAACTTATTTTAAACAATGACATAAAAGAAAGTTAGTAATGTAAAGTACTTAAAATTACAGTAAACATAGTAAATTACAATAATGCAGTGTAATTTTAACAAAATGGATTTACTTAGATAACTTATTTACAAAATATACAAACACATTGTGTCCTACCCTAGCAAAAAAAAAAAATAAGGGTAGGTACACTGAAGTACATTATCAGTACATAGTGTGGATGTCCCTAGCAAAAAAAATAAGGGACAATCCACTAATATGATCTCAGCGGCTAAGGCTAGAATATCCGAGTAGCATGGCGATAGGGTGAGGCATGTTGGATGAGGTAGGTAGAGAGGAGACCTGGATCTATACTACGACTACTATACAGTATCAGGAGAAACAATGTTTCCCGCTGCTACTGCAGAAAATTTTAAAGATTCCAAGGACTTTAGATAATGACGTTTAAAGACTGTCGGAGATTTCCATCCAGTATACTTTTTAAGATCCTCAAAGTTCATATGTTGAAAGTAATTAATTGAGGTGGCTACTCCCCTGATGTCATGTGCTTTTGGAAATGAATCAGGATTGGCTTGTTTAATGAAGTAAAGGATTTGTTGTCTAATACCTTTTACTGATAAAGTACCACCTTTTCTCTCATGAAGAGAGAACCTGAGGATCTTGAGGATGTACGAGATAGAAAGGCTCTTAAAGTTGATACTGGGCAGAGAGAAGGGTCTTGCGGAAGTGGGATGACTTTCCAAGGGGCCCACCTTGCAAGAGGATCCTCATTTTTAGCCAAAAAACTACGATCCGGAGCAAGCAGAACTTCTCCTGAGGGGAGGAATTCCACATGACCCGCATCTCTGGATAGAGCCGACAGTTCTGAAATTCTAGCTCCTGAAGCTAGGCTTAATAAGAATAATGTCTTTCTAAGAAGCATTATGAATGTACAAGACGAGTTGTCAGTATCTGATGCTAGTTTGTGGACATCATTTAAGAACCATGAAACTGCAAGTAGGCCTTTGAAGAAGGTCTAAGTCTAGCACAGGCTTTAGGGATAGACGTGAAATAAGATTCAGTCAGATCTATCTGGAAACCTAACTGAAAGATCTTCTTCAAAGCCGATTTATGAGTAGTAATAGTGCTAGCTGCTAACCTTTTTCAAACAAGGATCTGAAAAAGGATATAGCTAAATTAACTGTCATGGTTGTAGTGTTTGATTCTTTCAGGAAGGATGCTAATTTTTTAACAGCTGAGTCATATTGTCTAATAGTTGACTCTCTCTTATCTGATTCTAGGAAGAGGATGTTTTGTGGATCAATGTTAGCATCTTTATTAGCCGCAAACTTCATGAAGTCCATAAAGTTAGGGTCTGAAGAATTCCTGAGGAAGCGAACACAGTCCTCATTTGTACTGATTGTGACAGCTTGGGATTGGGAATCCGTTGAGGTCGGAGACCCAATTCCAGAAGCAGAGGATACCAGTTGCTCTTGGGCCAGTCCGGAGCAATCAGAGCTACTATTCCCTTGAAAGTCCTCAGCTTGCTCAAGACTTTCAAGAGGAGATTCACTGGAGGAAAAGCATAAATTTTTCTCCATTGATCCCAATCTAACGACAGGGCGTCCGTGCATAAGCCAGAGGGTCCAGGTTGGGGGCCACATAGCAAGGGAGCTTGTGGTTCGCTTGTGAGGCGAAGAGATCTACTTGGAGACCTGGGACTCTCCGGCATATCCACCGGAATGACCCGTCGTCTAGGGACCATTCTGATTCCAGAGGGACTGACCGGGACAAAGCGTCTGCTATCACATTTCTTACCCCCGCCAGGTGAGTGGCGGACAGATGCCATTTGTGTTTGTTTGCTAGGGCAAAGATGGCTATCATGACATGGTTCACATGCTTGGATTTGGACCCTCCTCTGTTGATGCAATGAACTACCACTGCACTGTCCAAAACTAGTCTTAGATGAGACTTTTTCGGGGGAAGCAGTCTCTTCAAGGTAAGAAATACTGCCATTGCTTCCAGAACGTTTATGTGGAGCTGGCGTAGTTGAACTGACCAAGTCCCCTGAACCTGTTTGAACTGAGAATATCCCCCCCACCCGGACAGGGAGGCATCCGTGTGAATGGTTAACACTGGAAGGGGATATTGAAGGGGTACCCGCTTGGCTAAGTTCTTTACTTTTGACCATGGACGGAGTTGATTGCGAAGGATCTGTGGAATTACTGACAACTTGTCTCGAGATTTGGCGTTTGCTCTCGATCGCCAAACTCGATTTATATCTTTTAGCCTTGCTTTCAGGAGGATATCTGTCACTGAAGCAAACTGAAGGGACCCTAGGATTCTTTCCTGGCTTCTCCTTGATGTTTGCTTGCATTGAGAAAATGTCTGACAGACTTTGCTATTTCTTTCCGTTTGGCCACTGGAATTGACAGATTGTGGGAAGACAAATCCCATTGGATTCCTAGCCACTGAAAACGAGACTCCGGAGTAAGTCTGGATTTCGTTTTGTTTATCTGGAACCCCAGATGTTCCAGAAAGTGAACTACCTTTTTGGTGGCTTTGAGGCATTCCTCGACTGTTGGTGCCCAGATCAACCAATCGTCGAGGTATGCTGCTATCATTATTCCCTGAGCTCTCAATTGCTGCACAACTACTTCTGCTATTTTCGTGAATACCCTGGGGGCTACATTCAGACCGAAGGGCATCACTTTGAATGAGAATGTCTGGTTTCCTAGCCTGAATCCTAGGAATGGGCGGAAGTGTCTGGCTATAGGGATATGATAGTATGCGTCTGTAAGATCGATGGAGCATGTGACGGCTCCACGAGGAAGTAAGGTCCTTACTTGCGAGAGGGTAAGCATCTTGAACTTGTCGCAACGAATGAAAGAGTTTAGCCTTGACAAGTCTAAGATTACCCTTCTTTTTGTTGAGCCTTTCTTTGGCACGCTGAATAAGCGACCTTGAAATTTAGATACTTGACTCTCGCAATAGCTCCTTTCTGAAGGAGTTCCTCCGCATAATCTGTCAATTCCTTTGATGGTACTTGGCGGAATGATTTGATTGGAGGGGGATCTTTGATCCAACTCCAACCCAATCCCTTGGACACTATGCTCTGTGCCCAATTGCTGAACCCCCACCTGTGACGGAAGAGGAACAGCCTCCCTCCTACCTGGGGAGCCTCATTGTTGATGGGCGGGTTGAACACCACGCCCTCCTCTGAACTGCTTACTCCTTGTCGCCCTCCCTGCGCCACGCTGGCGAAAGTAGCCTCTCGCCCTACCTCTCGATTGTCTATTAAAGGGAGGGTAGGCCTGACCTTCATACATAGGGTTGAAGGCCGGCGAGAGTGCGTAGGAGGTCGAAGGTTGTGACTGAGGAGACAGCAGGAGGATGGGCTGGTTCTGCTTTGATGTAGAAGGTTGTCCCTGTTGGGTAACCGGGACGGCCTGAACGAATTGCTGCTGTTGCTGGTGTTTCTGGTAAGGCTGGAACCTTTTACCAGACTTCTTTGGTTTCTTACCAGCAGTGGGGACGGATTCTTGCTTCCTCTTAGATGAGATACCCCACCTAGCTCTAAGGCTCTGGTTGAGCCTAGCAGCCTCGTGGTGTACCTCATTTACAGCGGACTCTGGGAAGAGATCCGCTCCCCACATGCTGGAAGCCAGGAGTCTATTAGGTTCGTGCCTAATAGTGCACTCCTGCAGAACGTGCTTTCGGCAATTCCTCCTAGCTTGGAAGAAGTCGAAAGCATCCGTCTGAACCGTCTGAAGCTGGGACTTGGCCAAAATCTTAAACAAAGGTTCCGTGCCATACGAGAGAGCAGCCATCTCTGTGATAATCAGAGAATTGAGGGACCTGCCAAACCTAGTTCGAGCGTCGAACTCTGCCTGAATCAAGGAATCAGGCAGCCTTGGGAGCTTTTCGCCGAACTGGTCCATGGGACAGTCCGGTTTGAGCTTACCAAGCATGAACGTGGCTGGCAAGTTCTCCCACAATTCTCCGAAAGCTGGGAAGAGCGGAGAAGTAGACTCTGCTTCCCTTAGCTGTGGCATGGGCTCATCCTTGAGGACTGCCTGAAGAGTCGTTTCTACTATTTTTGTAGCGAACGGAAGAGAAGCCTCCTCCTCCGTCGCAAAAATAGTGAAAGGACTCTTGAAAGCCTGGCTTGGTGTTGGTACACTCCCAGTCCTCAAGGCAGTGAACCCATTCGCGTTGAGCATGATCTCTACTGTAGAGAACGTTCTCCCTGGAGATCTTGTCCTCCCTAGTAAGCGCCGCTACGGTCAGCCTAGCATAGCCAATGAAAGGCTGCGTCAATCCCGGAGGATAAAACTCGAAGTCCTCAATCCTTCGAGTTCCACACTCCGGGATAGAGATCATACCATCCTTAAACGGAGCGTAAGCGGCCACTCTCCATGGGTTCTCCATGGAGAAAGCTGGTAGTGACTCATATGGTGGAAGCTGGAAAATACCAGCACTTGTTACTGGGGAGACTGGAAGAGGGACCTGAGAGAGCCCAGCTACTCGGTCCTCATTCTCTCTAACTCTGTTAGAGAGATCTTGGATGGACTGGCCCGACTGAGACAGAGTGCTCGACAGTTGTGCGAACATCTGCTCGAACTTTGTTCCTAGGGCGGAGACTTGAGAGCCAACCATCTCACCCACCTGTTGCATCACCACTGCTGAGAAAGCAGTGGGATCAAAGGTGCTAGGTCCCGCTACTCCAACCGGCGTTACCGGAGTGGATGCGGTGGAGGCCGGAGAAGGCATTGGCTCGGCGGGAGCGCGAGCCTTCTCCTTAGAAGACTTGCTTCTAGAGCTCTTTGAGTATGAAGAGCTCGGCTTGGCCTTCACCGCGTCAGCATAGGAAGTCGAAGACTTCTTAGCTGAAGAAGACGACGACGACTTTTTAGAAGTCGTCTTAACCAGGGTCTTCGGTTCTCTCTGTCCCTTCACCTTTGGGGGTACAGAGAGAGCGGGAGAGCGGGTAGGGATCTCAGATCCCACAAAAGCCTGGAAAGAAGCAGTAGAAGAAGGGACAGGAGAAGATCCAGGAGCGCCCAAGGAAAGACCTTGGGCACCCGACACACCTACCTCAACCAACAAATCCTCAGCACCTACCGCCATAGGCTCAATATTAAGGTCCAAGGTTGCGACGTCCGGGACCGACTCTTGCGTGGCCACGACCCCCGAAAGACTGCTGCATCTCCTGCTGGATGGAGGCTATGAGAGGGGCTGCGGATATGGGTCCAACATACCCTGTTGACTTGCCACCGGGGAAGATCTGAACGGCCAGCTTCTTGTCTAAAATGTAAGGCTGGCCTTTGGCGGCGTTCTTCCCGAAGCCGCCCACCCACGCTTTCAGGGTTGCTAGAGCGACCTCCCTCACGCCAGCAGCCTGAAAGAGAAGGCGAAATGAGCTTCTAATGGCGGGACGGGGTTAACAAGCTTATGTCTAAGAGTTGTTAGTAAAACGATAAAAAAGTCTATAATCGACTTACCCCCTCCACCAGCTGACTGGCCAGGTCGTAACAGATGGCGCAGGCTTCCGGGTGCCAGACGATCATATCGTTGTAAGGCGTGGCACATGGAGCGTGAGACCTGCACTCATCGTGGGCGCAGGGGTCGTACAACGTCGTGTTGCATCCAAGGACCTGACAGTTGGTAGCCTGTAAGTGGAAAGATACATAAGTATCAGGAGAACACTTACAGCCTAACAGTTGCTCCGCTGGTGCCGGAGCGAGAAAGTTAGATTAAACCAGAGCCCCGCCATAATACGTGTGGTAGTAATATGGTTGGTTGTCCAAGGCTACGCCGGAGACAAGAGATAGAATCCAACCAGGTGTGGTGGTGAAATGAAACCACGACGGATAACGGCGGAGATGGTAAACATATAAAATAAATAAAATTATAGAAATCATCGTAAAACTAGGGTATATCCTTAAAAATAACAATAATTATCAAACCTTTCCCCTCCCGTCTACTAGAAGAGTGCCCGGTAAGAAGCAAGCTCCCTTCCGGTAGCGGGGGAGAAAGGTAAGGATATAGTAGGCAAGCAATCGACCACTAGTAATGACCACCCCGCCCGCTGGCGGAGCCAGTAATCTATAACCAAAGGTGCCCCGGCTGCGGCGGAAGGCTCCGTTCGTTACAGAGAGGGAAGGTGGCTGAGCAACTGGGGAGGGGGGGGGAGGGTTCTCGGCGTAACACGGCGGGAGAGAGAGAGGGGGGGGGTGGCCTACTCCTCCCCGTCCCAACAACTACCCGCTCGGTGACTCGGTACCCGATGAGTGGTCGCCCTATACCCCCGTAGGTGGGAACCCCTGGCCTCCTCAGAGAGGGAGGGAGGAAGGCAACTGAGGTTGTCATGGCAACCAAGGGGTCCCCCAGATCCCTCCCTATACCTGGGAGGGAGGGAAGGGGAAGGGTAAGGTGCGAAGGAACACGTGACCGCAAGTGGCCTAAGTAGCGATAGCAACACAACCGTGAAAGGGCCACGTGAACCAGACTATACCAACACATGGGACATGCACCTAGGCTAGCCTAACACCCTAAATAGAACTAAAATTACGTCGTAAAGATGGAAAAGACACTTTTAGTAGAAGAAAAAGAAGCCCAGGAGGAGACAAACTGTTCCGAGGAACAGAAGCCTACTCGGAGCCAGCGATAGCCGATGAAGAGCAAGAGCCGGGATGCTGGGCTAGAACACAGAATAGCCCTAAATACCAAACTAAGAGAAATGGTAAAAGGGCTAACCTAGCTAAAAGGCGATGTAAAAAACGATGAACGTGAAATAGTAAGCCCATAAGTATAAGAAGTCCCAGTATGGAAGACCGGGAATTCTTAACGAGGCAGCATGGCGCCGCCACGAGTCGACCGGGAAACCGTATATGACCTATTAGAAGGAAAATACTGGTTCCTGGAAGACTAAAATACAGTAAAACACTACTTATGAGGCACTTAACTTAGCCGTTGCGATGGCAGCACGTTCCATGACGGATGATGAGATAAATCCCGAGAAAAGAGCACAAGCAAGAAAATGCGTACGAACGCTGGCGCTAATAATTAAGGATGACCGCTAGGGGCGCTGCTGTCCGTGGCGTCCTCTAGTAGTAGTAGTAGCGGCCGCATCGCCCGTTGGTATCAGCTCTCTCTTGTGGGGATTCTGATTGGAAGGTCTAATTGGTGAATGTCTCGTGGTAGTGTTCCCACTCGCCCCTATTGCCATACCGACACTTCTTTTTAAGAGTGAGCGAGTCAGTTTTACTGACATTTTCTTAATTTTGTTTTCTCTGGTAATTTTAGATTAATTTTACCTAGAAAGAATGATATTAAGGATCCTTTCATAGGCCGACACGAGCTGAGCCCAGAAATACTTATAAACATGGATGTAGTAAGTCAAGAGAAACGTCCGGTATCGATAGTTCAACTTTGAACGCATTTTACTCTAAATCAGGTTTTGGCGATGTCGCCCCTTTACCTCCGGACACCTCATTTACTTCCAGTGGACAACATATGTCTAATGTCTCGGAGGCTTAGGACCTCTTCCTGAGAATCCTCATATCTAAGAAGATTGATCAGGTGTGCCGAACCTCCAGTTGGTTCAAGATTCTCATACCTTCATCCAAGTGAGAGTCCATCCTAATGTTAAGACATAAGGTTTGTTCCACATATGGACAAATGGCAGAGTTTGAATTAATTTGTATATTTCATATCTAACAAACTTGAGGTCGTAGCATTCACTGTCCACGTCCAGCCACCCCTCTTATCTTATCCTGAGTTGGAAGAAAGACTAAACACATCACAGGGTTCAATAGTGGTCTCTTACCTACTTCAACCTCATCTACATATTAGATGTCAGATTCCACAGATTCCTTGCATATACAATTTTTTGTTGTATTTTACCAGTTTCCAGCTGGCATCAGAAGATTTATCCTTATGTTAAGAAATCAAGTTTGTTAGCGATGAAAAATACAAATCAGTGACAAATACCTGTGGCTTAGGTCAATTATTTTCTTATTTTAGTCCGAGATTTTAGATGCCTTTAACAAAATGTTCCTCAAATTTTCTTTTTAATATGATAGTAGCAATGCATAGAAGCATATTTACACTGGCATTTCAGTTCATTATTCTTATTGTGCACTTGCCTATTGCATAGAACTTCATAGAATTAATCATCATTAGTTTAACACAAACACCTTATTTCATGCCAAAAATAGTTAAACGCAAACATCTTATTTCAAGCCAAAAATAATATAAAAGTTAATTCGTTTCAGCTGTTGACCTGCTGGAGAAGATGTTGGAACTAGATAGTGAACGAAGAGTAACAGCAGCTCAGGCATTAGCTCATCCTTATCTTGCCCAGTATGCAGATCCATCAGATGAACCTGATAGCGAACCCTATGATCAAAGCTTCGAAGATATGGAACTACCCACAGAAAAGTGGAAAGGTGAGAGCATATATAAATCCAGTATCACAAGCATATTTTTTCTGAACTCATGGAATGTTTTCATAAGTTGACCTAAGTATATATTCCTCCTGTAATGTTGACAGATTTATTAGTCTATATTTGATGATCTGTATTGTAGTACAGTGCCCCCCACCCCCCGTATTCACTGGGGATGCGTACCAGACCCACCCGCAAATTGTTAGAATCTGCGAATAGTTGGAACCCCTATAAAAACGCTGAAAACAGCCCATTTTGTTAGTTAAAACTCAAGAAAAACCCACTAAAAATTTGTATACTTGGTTTTTTAATAGTTTTATCATAAACAGTGCATTTTATGATGAAAGTGATACAAAAATGAGGAAATTTTGCACATTTCTCAGAAAAATACTGCGAATAGGCAAAATTTCCACAAATAATGCAGGGAAATGTTCCGGGGAGAAATCCACGAATGTATGAGTCGCAAATCCGGAGAGCGCGAATACGGGGGGTCCACCGTAAACACAACACTGATGGTGATAACATGTCTGGAAAGCAGCATAACTACACATACTCATGATAATCTCCAGATAGCAAATTAGAATCTCATTTATGTAGATTTTAGATGACATAGCAGTAATTTTCTGCTTTTCTCCTATGTCATCTCAAGTACTGTTGAGATGACATAGCAGAATTCATCATAGCTTCAGTACTAATGCTGCTCCTGAAGTATATAGTGATTATCTTCCTAAAGTCTAATGTACACCAGACATTGAGGGTTTTGCAGAACCCAGCATTGTACAACAGGTACCTTCACCTCTCTGCAAAGGTTTGAAGGACATTGCATAGGCAGAAATGGAATCCATTTGAAGCTTGACCATGACTATCTTTCATGAGGAAGTACAGAGGTAAGCCCAACCCATAAGTCTTCTGCAGCAAGAGGCTACTCTCATGGACACCTGGCAAGGGAATGAAGAGAGAATACTACCATCTCCTCTTGAAAAGACAGCTTCACCCACAGGTTGGATACTGAGTGTGCCAAGTAGGTAATGGCCCTATTGATGACGCCAGCTCATATATGTTGATCTCTAGTCCAAGGGTGCAAATACCTTTCACAGCAGAGTTTGAGAGAGAGCTCATCCACAGGTTTAGCCATGACACTGGGCAACAGTACCATTGCTATGGATTCCAAAGCATTGAGAAGCCTCTGCATCCTCCAGGCATAAAACTTCCACTGGCTTGAAAAGTGACAGGGAAGTAAATTCCTCAACATACAGATGAGAGCATTCACTCCCTCTAAAATACCTCAAGCTGACTGGTACCAAGGCAACCTGACTAAAGGTTTTGCCTCCACTGCAGTGCCAAAGGTTAGCTTTATACTCAAAGTCATGGGCAAGGGGGATGCTGAAATCACACCTCTTGAGATTGTTGTGCTCACAAATGAGCAAAGTACACTACTGAAAATGCTGTTCCAACTCAGCCAGAAGGGGCTCTGGAGAGGAGGGTCCCTCAGGTCCCAAAGGATCCCAAGGCATCTGAGCTATCTCCTCTTCCATAGAAGAGGAGGGCACACCAGCCCTGCTTCCTTAATTTCTCTGGCTCCCATCCAGCACCAGACAAGTTTCTCAACAGAGAAGGCAGAGGGGAACCTGCAGGTTCACAGTCTGAACAGAATTTGGACCATGACAGCGACACCTCTGGCTTTGATAATAAGTTGCAACCGAGTGAGAAGGGCAAGAAGTTGCGCCACCTCTCTAGTTCCTTGTGCTTGCATGACAAAAGAGATTAACGGTGACCTCTCTTTGGTGCCTACTTACTATCTACAGGCATCACCACGTTGTAGCAGACAACTTGGTCACAGGAATTGTCAGAGCAGCAACAGCAGCAGACACATTGTTGATTGGTAGGTCATTTCTTCTAACTGCTAGCAAGTCCAAGAAAGCAACAAGTGAAGGACTACCTAGAATATACAAAATTGACTAAATTTTATAAACTCCCCTAGTGATCTGATGACATGTAGCGCATCAATAAATTTTTTCCCTAAGTGCACAGATGACGCGCCGGGCGCATCGTATGTTAAGTTATTTTTGGGAAAAATTCATGAAAAAAATGCATCAATCATAGAAAACGTAGTTGACGCCATTGGGTCGACAGATGATGAATCTCGAAGAAAATGCAAACCCGGCGCCACTAGCTTACTTAGCTACAATACAAAACGTCAACATAAGTAGGTCGGAAAATCTGAAAATTGAACTCCATAAAAAATTAGTATTTTTTTAATTAATTACAGCTCATTAGCAAACATTTATATCAAAATTATTGCTTCCACGTGAAAGATCAAACATTTCTGCACAATTTAGGTATAAAACAAACCCCAAACCTAATTATTATATGTATTTTTCATGATTATTTCCAAAAAAATACCTATGATTTTTCTTTAAAATTTCCCGTTCATCACATTGTTTTTATTATTTCTAAGCCTCATAAAGATGTACTGATTGCTTTAGAAAATAATTCAATCATTTGTCAACGTAATAACACTAACCAGAAGCATATATCAGTTATTTGTTCATACGCGAACAAACCTTCGGTCATAACAATAGTAGGATCATTTCTAGCGCCTAGCTGGATACGGTTAAAAAAAAACAGATGAAAGCAAGGAATCTTGTGATATCTGGCAATGCATGCGTAGATCGGGTGAAGGATGGTCAAAGATCATTCACCTATGATCGCGCAGAGAGTCGTGTTAACCTCTCTTGGCCTTTTCCAGGTTCATTGCCTGTTTCGCTTCTGTTTAGTGTGTGTGTGTTTGGCTGGTATTATGGCTTCTTCTGCTCCTTCTCGGCGTCAGCGTATGTGCCCCGGAGTTCCAGGTTTTCCGTGTTCTCGATTTTTTGGCTTTGGCAGCGACCGACCCTCACATCACGTGCAGTAGTTATCATTCTAATTTTTGTATTATTACAAATCCTTGCATGGAATGCCGGGCATGGCCTAAGGAGCAGTGGGGGTCGTTTTATGGCAAGAGAGAACATCAGAGGGTTTCGACTCTTCCTACTTGGGAAGGTTTTGCACCTCTTCCCGATGTTTCGTCTCCTGCAGTAGTCAACCCTCATAGTAGCGTTGTCCCTGCGTCTCCTTCCTTTTCTTCCACTGATTCGTCGATGGAAGTAGCGGGAGGTCGCCAGGGTAATGTTTGTAATGTAGCCCCCTCTTCCTCAGGAGTTTATTTGGTTCCCGAGAAGGGCGAGGCTTTTTCATCAATCTCTTCTCTTCCAGAGTCGGAGGCGTCCAAAATGGCAGGATTTGGAAGACACTCAGGCTAGGGGGTCCCCGTCCATGGAGGGGTTGCTAGCGCATTTTGTGGAGGCTCACACCCCCACTCCCCAGTCTGGCCAGGCCATCCCCCCTCCTCCCGGCCTTGTCTTCATGGGTAGCAGCAGTCGGCCATCTTGTATTGCTCCGCCAGTCTCTGCTGCTGCTTTGAGTCGGAGTGACACACATCAGTCTGAGGTCATATGCCAGGCAGTGCTTCAGAGGTTGGACTCTGTATTGGATGTGAAGTTGGCTGCCTTATCGGTTGGGAGGACTGGTAGGAAACTGTTGCTTCGTCCCCGCCTCCTGAGAAGAAACTAGTGCCATCTTCCTCTCTCTTCCCCCTCTATGCCCCGTCGGCATATCAAACGTTGGAAGGCTAAGGACTTTGCCCTTCCTTCGCCTTCGAGGAAAGAACAACGCAGATGTGTTCCTGAGAGTGCTGTTGTTTCGGGCAGTGTCAGTGGTGTGCGATCTGCAGGAGATGCTTCATCCTCTGCCTCAAATCTCGGGCGTGTGTGCCCCCCCCTCCGTCCCTGCACATAGCAAACGTGTTGCAACCTCCCCTGCCTGTTCACGTGATGTTTGTGCTCCTTCTTCCCCAAGGCCTATTCGTTTCCGTAAGGATGTCAAGGTGCCTATCAAGAGGTCGAAGGTAGTGAGCGCAGAGTTGGTGCAGCTGGAGTGTTTGCCTGCCCTTTCATTGGTGCTTCCAAAAGTTCGACTCTACAGGATTCTCCTTCGATCTCGAGTGTTCGAGTTTCTCCCCCATCTCACATACATACGGCCACCACGCCCGTGACCATTCATGGACATGTTGAGGTAAGTGATGTTCCTAATGTTATAGTGGGTTCCTCTCGGAAGCCGACACATGGACCCAGCCCAGACAGGTTAGTTGGGGTTTCGGGCTGTTTGGCTGCTAACCCTTCCATTAATTTTGGTGGAGAAGGTGCCTTAGAAGAGCCTACACATCCTTCTCGTCGTCGGTCTCTGTTGCTAGAGCAGGAGCAGGGAGACACGCAAGAGTTTTTGTCTTCCTTTTCGGAAGTTGTTAATCTCATTCGTGGGTTTAACAACTTGGAAAGTAGGACTCAGGCTTGGTCATCTTACACTCCTCCTTGCTTGGAAGCCTTGGTGGGAGCTACTTAGGATCCAGATAATCTCTAGAGCTTCTTTTGTCGGGGCACGTTCAGTCGGTCTTGCAGAAGGTTAACGCCTCTGTTTTGGACCAGGACGGTTTGCCTCACTCTAGGGGCTCTACCAAACTACTACCCCCGCCTCTCACGAGACATAGGAAGTACTGTGCTACGAACTCTGCATTTTTGTTGTCACACCATCTTAACATAGACGTCATTCGCCTGAAGCCGGGTTTGACTTTGGAACAGGTGAGGTCGGTGGCTCCGTCCTTGTCTCCGCAAGATGCCTCAGCATTGGAATCTACGGCGGCCTCCATGGCCTACATGTTGCAGACAGTTTCTTGGCTGGACCTCTGGTCTGTGGTTATTGCCAAGATAGCTTCCGACAGGTCCCTGGAAGGGTTGGTGAGTGCCTCCTCGCTTGCCAGTCTGTTGCAGTCCGGGGCAAGGCGTTTTCATATTTGGCTCACCTCGGTGCTAATTTATGGGCTAATTTTCTTCTGATTAGAAGGGACGCGGCTTTGTTTAGGATGGAGAGATTGCTCGACACCGAGTCTTTGCTGGGATTGAGGAACGGAGATCTGTTGGAGTCCCAATTTTTGTTTCCTCAGACAGAACTTGAGAATGCGATAGACCGGCACCGGGCTGACACCAAAGACAGACTGGTGCACCAGGCCGTGTCTAAGTCAGAGTCTCGTCCTCAGAGACGTCCGGCTCCTCCTCCTCCCCCCTGTCCAGCAGCAGTCAAGGAGATTGTCGCCTGGTAGGCCGTCGAGGACCTCGAGTTCGGCAGGGCCTTCCCATTTGACACAGCCTAAGTCAGAAGATCAACGCCCCTTTCGCTCTCGTTCCTTTAAGCCAAGAAGAGGCCCAAGGGCCAGAGGTAATGGGCCCGTCGGTAGGTTAGGCACTTCTCCCTCTCCTGCGCCACGGGTGGGGGTTGCCTGGCTCGTCATTTGGCCAAGTGGCAGAGTTATGGGGCAGAGAAGTGGGTGGTAGGATGTCCTTCGGGTGGGATACCTACTGCCATTCGACTTCTCTCATCCTCTGTCGGACAAGCTGGAGCTCAGAAAGGCATATCCTCCAGATTCTCTGAAGTTCTTGGCTCTTTGGGAGGAAGTGCAGAAAATGCTGGACAAGGATGCGATAGAGGAAGTAGTGTGTCCGTCCCTGGGGTTTTACAGTCACATCTTCTTGGTGTCCAAGGCGTCGGGAGGATGGAGGCCTGTGATGGACTTATCCACCTTGAATCACTTCATCAGGAAGACACGGTTCAAGATGAAGACCC
The DNA here is from genome assembly GCF_015104395.2 of Macrobrachium nipponense. Lineage (NCBI taxonomy): Eukaryota > Metazoa > Arthropoda > Malacostraca > Decapoda > Palaemonidae > Macrobrachium > Macrobrachium nipponense. The sequence continues at coordinate 40,398,567 of NC_061109.1, forward strand.
CGCGCCTGGTGTTGGCAGCCGTGAGGGAAGGCGACTTCATGCTGTCGATAGACTTAAGGGACACATACTTCCAAATCCCTGTTCATCCCACGTCCAGGAAGTTCCTTCGCTTCTCTCTTGTGGATAAGATCTTCGAGTTCAAAGTCTTGTGCTTCAGGCTGATGACGGCCCCTCAAGTGTTCACAAGGGTCTTCTCTCTCGTGTCAAGTTGGGCTCATGTTCAAGGGATCCATTTGCTGAGGTACTTCGACGATTGGTTAGTCTTGCCAGTTTCCAGGGAGAAGCTGCTGCAGGACAGGGATTGTCTACTTCGGTTCTCTCTGGACATGGGCATATTAGTCAACCAGGAAAAGTCAAACCTCGTACCCACTCAAAGGATTCTCTACCTGGGCATGGTCATCGATACGACAGTGGCAAAAGTTTTCCCGTCAGATCAAAGATTGGAGAAGTTGCAGGCGGTAGCGCGCAACTGCCTGTCAGAGTCAGTCACATCAGTCAGCTCATCAGTGGCAGGTTCTTCTGGGAGTGTTGTCTTCCCTGGAGAAGCTGGTCCCACATGGGCATCTTCATCTTCAGTCTCTGCAATGGAGACTGGGAGAACTCTGGTCTCTGGCGGGGGACTCTCCCCTTTTAATGGTTCCTCTGTCTCTGGAAGTGAGAGAAGACCTTCGTTGGTGGTTGGACGACCAGAATCTGTTGAAGGGTGTCAATCTGCATTCTCTTCCACCGCACTTCCTTCTGTTCTCGGACGCCTCCCTCGCAGGTTGGGGCGCTCATTTAGGTGGCCTCATTGCTTCAGGCATTTGGAGGACAAGCAGCAACATATCAACGTCTTGGAGTTGAAGGTGGCTTTCCTGGGTCTGAAGGAGTTTCGGGGGTATGTATTGGGTCATTCTGTCGTTCTCATGTTGGACAACACCACGGTGGTAGCCTATGTGAACAAATGGGGAGGCCTGGTTTCACGTCAACTTCATGCCTTGACCGTCGAGCTTCACCAGTGGGTAGTCAGCAATTCGGTAGAGCTCTCAGCCAGGTATATCCCAGGAAAACGGAACGTGGTCGCAGACAAACTCAGTCGCCGGGACCAAATCCTAGGCACAGAGTGGTCCCTTCATCAAGTGGTGGCAGACAAGCTTTTCCAGATTTGGGGGAGACCCATGCAGGACCTTTTTGCAACACAATTCAACAGGAAGCTGGAGGTGTTCTGTTCATTGGTTCCAGATCCTTTAGCATTGGTAGAGGACGCATTCCAACTTCCCTGGGACAACCTGGAGGTGTATGCCTTCCCTCCGTTTTGTTTGATCCGACAGGTTCTGAACAGGCTGATAAGTTCAGTGTCTCAGGATGACTTTGGTAGCCTCTCTGTGGCCTCAGGCAGAATGGTTTCCCCCTTGGCGTTCATCTGTGTCAGCCCCATGCAGAAAGGTTCCACCTGTCAGTGGAATCCCTGTCTCTTCACAGTTGTAGGCTATCAAGTTTCTCCTCCGAGTGAGAGACTTTTATCAGAGAACAGCTGGGTACATGTCCAGCAGTCTTAGAAAGTCAACCTCCACGGTTTACCAAGGCAAATGAGCAATCTACTGTGATTGGTGTCGTAAACAGGGTTTTTCTCCACTCGTGACCTCTATTCAGCGAATAGCAGTGTTTTTAACCTTCCTCAAAGATGAGAAACATTTGTCGGTTTCTGCCATTAGAGGCTACAGGGCGGCCCTGAGCTTGGTGTTACCCCTTAAGGGTATCGACATCTCTTCCTGGGAACTTTTTCTGCTAGTTAAGGGGTTTGAGCAGTTGAGTTCTCCTAGAGAGCTCAAGCCTCCGACGTGGGATGTTTCCTTGGTTCTTAAGAGCTTCACTAAGAATCCATATGAGCCCTTGCGTCACTCATCTGACAGGAACCTGAAGCTCAAGACAGTTTTCCTTCTGGCTTTGGCATCTTCCAAGAGGGTAGGAGAGCTCCACAGTCTGAGCTATGAGGTGAAGCACACCAGGGGTTGGGGGTCGATGTCCTTCGAATTTGTCCCGGAATTCGTGGCCAAGACCCAAAATCCCTCTGTGCATGATGACAGATTCACTTCATTTTCCATTCCAACACTGACTGGATTTGTGGGTGGTGATGCTCTAGAGCTTCTGTTGTGCCCTGTCCAGGCCCTGCGTTGCTATCTTAAAAGGACTCGGCACCTTAGACCAGGCTGCTGCAGACTTTTGGTTAGCACAGGCCGTACAAAGAAAGAGGTGTCTAAGAATACTATCTATTTTTGGATATGGGAAGCCATCAGACAGGCATACTTGACACTTTATGATTCTACCACCATGTCTGTGTAGGCTAGAGCGCATAATGTTGAGAGGTATTGGTCCCTCTCTGGCTTTCAATAAGAACTTGGCTGTACATAGAGTGCTGAGCGCTGGTATGTACTTGGTTACGCCAGTCCACATTCACCTCCTTCTATCTTAAGGATGTTGCCCACAGATCTGCGGACATATTTTCCCTGGGTCCTGTGATGGCTGCCCAACAGGTTGTGTAATTAATGGTTGCCCTTAACAGGGCACCTTTGTATCTTACCTAAGGAATAGACATGTCATTCGCTTGACTGGTCTGATACAGGTGAGTAAGGTAGTCATACTGATAGGGTGGTCGTGCAGTATACAAATATCTTACCTGCTATTCGGTAGCATATGCTCCACTCCTTGGCAAGGAGGGGTTGGGAGTAATACAAACCCTGGTGTCTTGTTTTGTTATTGGACAGTCAAAAGTTTCTCTTTAGTTCCCTGTATAATGGTTATCCCATATACGTAGCATTGTACGTCTCTCAGGGTCTGAGTCGTTAGATATCAATTTAACTAGCTTCTCAACGGGCCTCAGTCCCTCTCCAAAAACCATTCCTTTTGAGAGCTGGACTGGTGGGTAGGCCCCCAGCCAGTCTAGGATGTCTTTTACCTCCCTCCAAGTATGAGTCTATTCTACTGTTAAGACTGAAGGTTTGTTTGCATATGAACAAATGACAAATAAGACTGTATTTTTCATAGCTACAAACCTGAGGTCTTAACATTATATTGCCCGTCTCTAGCCGCCCCTCTATGTGTTACGACATCCTGAGTTGGGAAAGACTGATGCGCGATCATAGGTGAATGGTCTTCGACCATTCTTCACCCGATCTATGCATGCGTTACCAGATATCACAAGATTCCTTGCTTTCATCTGTTTCTTTTTTACCGGATCGAGCTAGGTGCTAGAAATGATCCTATTCTTAAGACCTCAGGTTGTAGCTATGTAAAATACAAATTGTCTTAGAAAATTTGTCATATTTCGGATGTACGTACCAAATTCTACCAAAAAACTTTTCCATGCTTGTGTTCTTTCCGGCCCGGGGGAAAGTCGTGTACCCTTATATTTTCGGCCTGTGCGCAAGAGGGTTAAGATAGTCAAAGGAAGACATCTTCCTGTGGGCTTCTTCATCCTCAGACAGTGAATGAACAGATTTATTGGTCTTGATTAAATTAACCCTCTCAAGAGGCGATAACCAGGTGTAGAAGGAGGAGGACTGGAAGCCAGTGACAAGAAGAAACCTAAAGGATGGGGATACTTTTGCGCTAGTCTCTTTTGAGGCATTTTTAAAGAAAAAAAAATTATGCACTGGGGGTCTGTATAACTTGAACCATACCAGACCATGCTTTGTTATTGGATCATCATTCTTAAAGAGATTGATGGTCCACATCTCAAGATGTATACAGTATTTGCATTTAAAAAAAAATTGATACATATATCCAACATTTGAATTTTTAAGTGATTTAAGGTGAGCAACTTTGTTTGCCTAGTGGTAAAACATTATTCATAAAAAATGGGCTTCTTGTGATTAAGAGCTTTCAGCATGACAAAATAAAAAACAGTTATGTCTTGTATGCAGAGAACTTGAAACCATTCATGTCTGCCATCAGTCAATTCATGGGAAAATATAAATGATGTAACATTTATTTCAAGAGCAAATGAGGTTGCTCCCCTTTTTGGCATTTTCTCTCTGGCAAAGTATTACAGTACCTACTTGAATATGAAAGAAATGGTGACAGTACCTACTTGGACATGAATGACATGGCGAGCTAAAAGTTCTTGGATGAATAATGGCAAGTTTCCTCTTGCCATTATTGCTGATTCATGTGCAATAATTTACAGTCATTAGCAGCAACTGCAGCTTAAATTAGCGTATATTTTCTCCATAGCGAATAAAGGTAGTACAGTGTAAAAATACATCAGTCCTATTTTACTTAATGTCATTTGTAACATAAGTATACATTAGTTTTTTACTATTGTACGATGGCTGAAGTGCAAGCATAACAGCTGTTGTTATCCGATTCGGTTGTTTGTAGCAAAACATCTGTTTTCGTTCAGTTGTTTATGGATGTGCGCATTTAAGCAGCGATTATAATGTTACATACTAACAATACTTTTTATCATTCTCTTTTACTTTTATAACTTATTTAACTACGAGATATGATAAGTAAAGAGATAGAGGAAAAAAGGTTTGGACCATGAGTTCATCAAATCTAGCATCAAAAATTTGTAGAACTACCATGCAGAGCATAGTAAAGGATAAGGCAAATGAAATTCCACATTCTTATTAAAGACCTATTACATATTAGTGTAAAATATCTGACCTGACACTAAGGCGTCATTAACCAGTCTAGGGCACCATATAGTAAATTGCAATGCCCACAGACTGGAATTTCGGTTGGGAGATTTTAGGTTGCCGCCAAGCCCCCAAGGAATGGAACCCCTGCCAATAACCAGGGGCTGTCTGCATTCTATTCTATTCTGCGATCATGCTTAATATTTACATAACCTTTGGTTACTTGTATTTGATTTTGCATGGTAAATTTAAGGTCCAGATTTTTCATGGACTGCTAATTCTAATAATTTTTCATTATTTTTTTCATACAGAACTTGTTTACAAGGAAGTGACAGACTTTACTCCAAAGCCTACTGTTGTTGCTGAGGAAGCAGAGAAGGCACAGTCAGCTTCAAAGTGATTGTTTTAGTCGAACATGAAAACCACTTCGTATTGTGTATCTCATGCCATTGTCAGATACATTTTATTTTTTCTCTTAAATATGAATAAATTTTAGCAGATCTCACAGGCAGTTATGACTGTCAAAGTACTGACGCATATATGCATGGTATATAGTATGATAGTATGGTTGCACACTTCTTCTTTATACTAGTATTACCTCAGCGGAAGTAAGTTTTCAGCCCATGTGCCTGAGAGTGGTTTTAACTGTAACAAAAATTATCATCAGCTATATACTGACCTTAAAGATTTTAACCTTAATCCTCAAGTTGTTTTCTAATTATAAGCAAGGTATCATCCATGCATAGAGATTCAATATTAGCAGGGACTATTAATTTTGATTTCAGTCATCCTAAAATTATTCAAGCAATGACTGATTATAGCTGCTTCTAAGTTTTTCTTACCCTAATGATAATAGTTTTAGAATACTCATGCCCTTCTTTCACCAGTTATTATGATAGTTTCATGTTCCACAGTCATATGCCAGTTTTGTCCGTGTAGTTTGATACGAGGCAAGAATATCACAAACGTTAAGGTATTTTATATAAATTCTTAAGCTCATATATGTCATTTTTAAGGAATCACAATAGTGCCATTACAAGCAACCAGATTTGTAACTATTCTGTATGATCATGTGAAAGTGAAAACAGGTGTATGTTTCCCCACAAGTATGAATATTACTGTTAAGGTAACTGCAAAGTCAGTGTAGTTCCTAATCACAGTGAGATTAATTTTAATTGAAAAGTACTGTGCAGTACTTTACTGTTTCATAAGTTCTATCTTTCTGAGAAGCAATTTCAATGTTGGCCATAATAATTTTGTCACGGAAGGGTTTGTGTATTTCTGGTGTTTGCAGGTAGACTCAGTTTCCAATCATAAATGATTGGCCACAGAATCTTGCTGCAGCTCATGAACTGTTAGTAGTACAGCTATACATATTGTAAGTTTTGTCCTACATGATTAATATTGCTTCAGAAGTGAAGAGCCCAATTTCTAAGTAACATTATTGAAAGTGTTTGGTTGTTTCATTATTACAAGACCGTAGTTTCCAATATTACAAGAATGTAGTACAGATTGAAGTGGTGTTCTCTTGAATTCAAGAGTTGAAGTCTTCTTTTTCTCCAGATAGCAGATAGAAGATACAAAATATTGTTCATTTTAATATTGTAAATATTGCTGATATGCCATAGTTATTATGTACAAATGGACAAAGTGTTCTTAAATATGGCATATCAAAAGCTGAAGCTCTTTTAACTTTAATGCTTTGGTCACATCAGTAGGTAACACAGTATGTATGGAGTTACTGAACAGGCAATTATCCAAATAATTTGTTTTCTTTGGTAATTTTGAATCGGTTTTCCAAGTACCAGAAAATGCAGTAGCCTGTACAACTAAAGAAGAGTAATTGATACATATAGGAAAAAAAAATGTTTGTAAATGCTTAGTTGTACAATTTTGCATTTTATGTGACCATGGCATATGATTCTACAAGCCAGTGACTTTGTTTGCCTGTGTCAGTTCGTACACTTAAGAGTATGTGTTGTCTAATTTTTGTTTGGTAAGATTGTTACTGTAATTGTTTTCTTTTCAATGCTAGAATGTAGTTGAGAATGTGAACTCAATCTGTGAGGCGAGAGTATGAAAATATTGTACAATATATATATATACACTAGCATTGTGGATTTGTTCATTTGTATGAAAGTTACTGTAACAGGATGTAATTTTTATGAAATGTATTTATTATGGAAAACAGTTTTTAAAGCAGTAAAGTATTCAGTTGTATATCTGAGTTTAAGATGTTAATTATTTTATGTTAGTTTAAATTATGTGAACCCATGAAAAGTATACACTGTATTAAATTTTTGGACAATCGTTATATTAGTGACTGATGGTTTCCCTCTCTTACAGCTTTATTTTATGTCAAAACAGTACATTCAGTTTAATTACAAATCACTTTCCCCTGAACAAA
>NC_061109.1:40406092-40445512 GCF_015104395.2 Macrobrachium nipponense
TTTGTTCAGGGGAAAGTGATTTGTAATTAAACTGAATGTACTGTTTTGACATAAAAATGATATTGTTAAGATACAATAAAGTTTTGTACATACTTACCTGGCAGAATATATACTTAGCTATAGACTCCGTCGTCCCCGACAGAAATTCGAATTTCGCTGGCACACGCTGCAGGTAGGTCAGGTGATCTACCGCCCCTGCCGCTGGGTGGCAGGAATAGGAACGATTAACGTTCTAGAACCAGATTTTCTCTTCCACCTGTCTCCTGAGGGGAGGTTGGGTGGGCCATCAATCGTATATATCTGTCCAGGTAAGTATGTACAAAACTTTATTGTATCTTAACAATATCATTTTTTGTACATGGAACTTACCCAGCAGATATATACTTAGCTGATTGACACCCTTGGTGGTGGGAAAGAGACAACTATTTACTGAATAGACAGGTAAACAACATACGTTGTAGGTAATAAATAAATAAACCTTGGTTCCTACTTGATCAGGCGGAAGCCTCCATGGCTAATGCCTAGGAATCTGCTTCGCCTCAAGAGCCTCAGCGAGGATGTGACCTATGGCTAAGAGTTCTTGTGGGTCTGTCGATGGGTCTTATCCATTTACTCGACAGAGCCTCTTACATGACAATATGCCTATGCCTAGTGCATAATTAAGGAGCACAACACCGATCCCGATCACCTGATCCTAACACGAGGGTTAGTGCTTAAGTTGAAAAGAGTTATCTACAAACTCCTTTCAACAACCCAAAGAAAAAAACACGACGTTAAATAAAATTTAACTCACTAGTTAAGGATCAGTATCTGCTCCCTATCCCAGCAATGTATCCGCAGACACGTATCAACCAAGAGAGAAGGATCCCTCGAAGGTTATCTTGACATCCTTCGGATAATGGAAGTCAACACAGAGTTGCATCTCCCGTATGTGACAGCTAATATGTCCTTATGACATATTGTTAGGGAAAGAACAAGAATTCGGAAAAGCTCGCACTTCATGCGCTTTTAATTCTCAGCTGTTTGAAGGAATCATCAATGCACTTATCAAGTTGCTTAGGAGATCACAATGTCTCAAAGAGGCCAGGGCGTTCTTTGATATAGATCTCTTCTGGGTGAAGCCTGGAGCCTGGCTAGCGCTTGGCAGGCGCCTAGCGCCTGTCTAGCGCCTCGCGCCTGGCTGGAGCCTTGCGCCTGAATGGCGCCTAGAGCCTGGCTGGAGCCTCGCGCCTAGATGGCGCCTTGCGCCTGGCTGGCGCCTCGCGCCTGGCTGGTGCCTGATTGGCTCCTCCTTCCTGGCTAGCGCCTCGCGCCTGGCTGGAGCCTTGCGTCTGGCTGGTGCCTTGCGCCTGGAAGGCACCTGGAGCCTGGCAGAAGACTTCATGATTACTGTCTATGAGTCTGCATGCCTCAAGAGTTTCAGCGAGGTAGGGACCTATGACTGACAAACCCTTCTGGATCATGTCAATGGGGGCTAGCCCGCTTACACAACAGAGCCTTCTCGGATCGTGCCAATGGGGGCTGACCCACTTACATGGCAGAGCCTTACCTGTATCATATCAATGGGGACTAGCCCTCTTACATGACAGAGCTTTAGGTTTCTCTTTATACTGGAAGGAGCCTTGCGTCTGGATGGATCCTCAATCCTGACTGGAGCCTAGCCTTGAAGGAGCCTGGCACCTGGATGGCGCCTGGCTGGCTTCTAGAGCCTGGCTGGCTCCTAGAGCCTGGCTGGCTCCTAGAGCCTGGCTGGCTCCTAGAGCCTGGCTGGCTCCTAGAGCCTGGCTGGCTCCTAGAGCCTGGTTGGCTCCTAGAGCCTGGCTGGCTCCTAGAGCCTGGCTGGCTCCTAGAGCCTGGCTGGCTCCTAGAGCCTGGCTGGCTCCTAGAGCCTGGCTGGCTCCTAGAGCCTGGTTGGCTCCTAGAGCCTGGCTGGCTCCTAGAGCCTGGCTGGCTCCTAGAGCCTGGCTGGCGCCTCGCGCCTGGCTTGGCTCCTCCACACTTGCTGGAGCTTCGAGCTTGGAAGAGTCTCTGGAGGCTGTCTGACGATGTCCACATCGGACACTCTTATATCTGTCCGATTTGTTCGCCTCTGGCGCATTTGCGCCAGGTTGGAGGCCCGCTCCTTCTCAGTATCCGACCATGACAGAGTTCCTTGGAACTGTCCGCCTTTGGCGTTTTTTTCGCCTGTATTGGCATTTGGCGCTTGGCTGGCGCTACATTGTCCGAGAGTCCTGAAAAACCAACCACTAGTTTTTATATCAGGAGACTGGAGAAGGGTGGAAGAAATTCTTCCCCTTTGAGCTTTTGGCCCCTGGCAAGGGAGGTGATTTTTAGTCAGCTACACCCAGTAGACGACAGGATATCTAACAACACGAGAGAGAAGAGTCTTCCTCCGAGGAGGATCCTTCGTGAACACTTCTTTTGCTAACGAGATCTCTTTCTTACATGTTGATGAGGTTCCTCGTTGCAGAATCTTCCCTATCCTTGCCCGAAGGAAGGAAGGAGTCTGGAAGTCGAAGGAGAGACTGAGCTGAAATTGGGCGGAACCCTGATTTCTAGCTCTTATTGTATCCTTCTGATACCTTCTGGGAAGCATTTTGAGCCCTCATCGCACCCCGAAGACTCTGTAGGCAAACGTTTAAACCATCTCTTCTTCTGTAGATGAAAATGTAAGTACCCTGCCTGGGCAACTAAACTTCTCTTTGAAAGCGTTGCGTCAGGAATAGAGGGATTTATTTCTTTTGCCAGACATACTATGCTGGCAAGAACCCATTGCCGAGTCTCCATTGAATCTGATGCGAGATTCCCAATGCACAAAAAATTCACTTTCGTCTTCTTGGTCGTTTAGGGTTAAGAGAAACAAAGAATTCCTTCTTATAAACTTCTCAAAGAAGTTAGATGAGGAGCAGTTCCATTTTGTCGGAACACGGAATCTGTGGCCACAAAAAAAAAAAAAAATCCCATTCGAAGTACATGATATCCTACTCTTGTCGTATTGCGGTATCGTATAAGATCCCGAAGATCTTAATCCTCTGTTATCTCTAATTCCCTTTGTAGAGACAGAGTATGGCCTTTTACTGCGTTCTTTGATAGCAGATATATACATAGGTGATTCTTCCCTCTGAAAGTGAAGAAAAAACCTCGCTATGTGGTTCACAGAGGTATCGGAAGAGGACAGTTCCTCATTCCATCTAGCACGATCTGCAGCAATTCTATGTCTTAGCCATGACTATTGTCATTTACCTTGAAAAAAACCTCTCATTCATGTACACTTCTGGTCAGTCTGCACGCGGACAGACTCAGAGTGGAGAGGTTTTATAGGTCTATTTATAATAGATTCTGATAGAATATCCAGATACTCTTGGAAAAGCCTTACGAAACATGCTGTGAGAACGAACGTGACTTCTGTGAATCCAACCTCTCTAAGGCCAAAATGAGGCATACATCCTCTCTTCCTTTGACGCCCAATTATCTTAATATCTGTTAAGAATTTATAACTAGGGGAAAAAAGCTAAAGTTTATTCCCCTTCTTTAAATTTAAAGATGTCTTATATTGCTACCTCTCTGGTTCGAGGAAAAAGAAGCAGTCTAAAGGAAGCCTGTTCGTCTTCTACCTTACAAAGAGATCTATGAAGAAGACTTTCCGCAGGTTCTCACAACTCTTTTCAATAAATGTTAGACATATGTTAACAGTTATTATCTTCGATCGTGAAGGTTCTCACGGACATGCAAAATCTTGTTGCATCGAACCTCTTAAGGATCGTTACGTTCCGTGTCTGTTCCCAAATAGGTTCTCTTTTGTTAACGCGAACCGGGGTGAAAAAAAGAGATTCTCGATGCTCTTTGCGATATGAGTGTGTCGTGGAATTGGCCTAAGTGATTAAAATAAATCATTTCATCATTCCTTGTAAGCGAGCCCTTTTCGATTAAATGGGTAACGAAATCAGGAACGAATCTTGCCGTTACCGAGCCTGCTGTCCGAGAGGCTACTGGACTCTTAGGTTAATAACTCGCTAAAACGAGAAAATATCTTGGATGGTGCTTCTGGCACAATTTGCGCCAGGCTGGCGCTTCCTTCTAGTTCTTTTTAGGTTATGTGCCATAACATCTATGCCTTATGGTACCCGACATCCTTCACATGTTAATTCCGTTCTTAGTGGGAAAAAACTTTTATATACGTAGTATAGTCCATTCAGGGAAACAACTTCTGCACTAAGAGAATGTTTCCCATCCGACTACCCAACAACTTCTCTTGAGCAATATCCGAATTTAAAAAGGTTGTGTGCGTTTCTCGAAAGGATGAGAGAATTATATATATCGCGCGCTACCGTATTAGAATCCTTTATAATACTGTCACATTGTGGTAAACAGCATTAATCTAGGAAACCTTTGTAAGGATACTAGGAATTCTGTAGTTAACCTCGGTATGTGCATAAGACTTGACCATACCGTAGTCTTAAAGTGAATTCTCTACTACATTCATCTTCTCACTAAGCATGTACTCTAATAAGCCATGCTTTCGTAAGCATGAGAGCATTATACAATATAGAGTTTCGCTGCGTTAGAATCCTTTAAAAATGTTACCTACGGTAAAACAGCATTGAAATGTAATATCTTTCTTATTGAAAGCTTCTTAGCAAAAGGCAGACAATATTTTATTTATGTTTGCTTTAACTATCCCTCAATCCGAGGCTAAAACCACGATTGTAGGGGAGAGACACGGTTATTCAATTCCATCCCGCAGGAGAGACATATGTACCGCCCCACTCATGACCGACACCTACATGATACTGCGTTGGTGCCTAAGCGATAGCAGTCTCGTTAGCCGACTGGCCTTAACTCTTCCAGAGTTGCCAGATACTCCATTTAATAAAGGAATCTTATAACATTATTATCGAACTTCAGGAAGTTCTTATAATGCATATCTAAGCGAAACAAAGACTTCGATAAATCTAGAAGCTAAGTAGGTGTTGTCTTAACAATCCCTTTAAGCGTAGTCCTTCCTAGGAAATTCCTGGAAGGATACTGGTAATTGAGTTGCTCAGCAAAGAAGTAACTACGGTATGTGCTTATGATTTGCCGTATCGTATTCTCATACAAAGCAGATACTCTACTACCTTCTTTTCCCGCTTGCCAGAGGCAGATAGAGAAAGGATATTCTGGCGCCTTGGATCCTTGCACCTAGCGCCTGGAATGTTTTCCGCGCAAGCCTGGAATGTTCCGCGCGCTAGAAAGGAGACTCGCTCCTGGAACGTTCCGCTTGCGTGGAAGGTCCCGTGCGCCCACCTGACAGTTCCGAGCGCCTACTAGACCCTTTTAGAAAAGAGCCTCTTGCCCGGAAACGGTTCAATGGAAGGATCGTTCTGATTGCCACTCTACTGTAAGGCTCCTTGCTCTAGCCGTCTGTCTTTTTCTGGCGCAATTTGCGCCAGGCTGGCGCTTCGTCTCTTTGAAGGCGCCTTGCGCCAAGAAAAATTTTCTAGAACGCGGCTCGCGTTTGGTTGTAGGAACGCGGCTCGCGCTAGTCTGTTAGCTGGAACGCGCCTCGCTGCTGGCTATAGGAACGTACCTCACGCTAGCTTGGCTGGAAACGGCGGAGCTTTTCATGGCAGCGGCTGGCTCTTGCTCAGTGTTCTCTTAGTTTTCAGAGAACGCGCTAGATCACTCCAAACATACATTCTTCGTCTTTTCGGATGTAAGATGAAGAGACGCACACTTTTTTAAGGATGCCTTATCATGGCTACCTTGGCAGTCTGGGACGTTCTACAGAACCTGCCGAGGGGACGCCTGACCGGTGGGGGTTCTCCCTAACCTTCCTGCGGCTGTCGACTTTCCTCCTCCAACTGGGTCTGGGAGTTTGGAAGAGGTTCTAGGCCTGGAAGCGCTACGGAGCCGATCAGACGCACCCTCCACTGCACTGGGAAACACTATTCACTCTACCTTTTTAGAGCTCGCCTTTTGAGCTCCATCCATTTATCTTCAAATTTGCACATATGAATTTGTAGATTCTGTGGAGTAAGAAGGTGATGAGGATGCAACAACTACTAGAATTGTCAATACTCTAACTGCTCGTTAGTACGAGAGCTCTTAAAGCTTCTAAAGAAGCGTATCTAGTTATATGCTTTCTGACTTCCTAAAAGTAGGAAGTTAGATCTTATATTTCCTTCATCAAGTTCTAACACTTATACACGTATTAGTGAAAAAAAAAAAAATATCAATATTTCCCTTATTGCAAAATATAAGTGTCTACCGAAAAAATTCGGTAGTTTCACGTAATATATTCTTCGAAATTTCGAAGCCAAATTCATTAAAAAGTTAATAAAAGCGTATGCCAAACCAAAGACCCAGTACTTCCCTGCAAAAGACAGCCCAGAAGGTCGATGGCGATGAAAAAACGAAAATCAAGTCAGGAGGTAGCAACAACGTATGTTGACACTACCGCGACAGAGAAAATCTGGTTCTAGAACGTTTAATCGTTCCTATTCCTGCCACCCAGCGGCAGGGGCGGTAGATCACCTGACCTACCTGCAGCGTGTGCCGCGAAATTCGAATTTCTGTCGGGGACGACGGAGTCTATAGCTAAGTATATATCTGCTGGGTAAGTTCCATGTACAAAATAAAGCTGTAAGAGAGGGAAACCATCAGTCACTAATATAACGATTGTCCAAAAATTTAATACAGTGTATACTTTCATGGGTTCACATATTTAAACTAACATAAAATAATTAACATCTTAAACTCAGATATACAACTGAATACTTTACTGCTTTAAAAACTGTTTTCCATAATAAATACATTTCATAAAAATTACATCCTGTTACAGTAACTTTCATACAAATGAACAAATCCACAATGCTAGTGTATATATATATATTGTACAATATTTTCATACTCTCGCCTCACAGATTGAGTTCACATTCTCAACTACATTCTAGCATTGAAAAGAAAACAATTACAGTAACAATCTTACCAAACAAAAATTAGACAACACATACTCTTAAGTGTACGAACTGACACAGGCAAACAAAGTCACTGGCTTGTAGAATCAATATGCCATGGTCACATAAATGCAAATTGTACAACTAAGCATTTACAAAAATTTTTTTTTTACATATATGTATCAATTACTCTTCTTTAGTTGTACAGGCTACTGCATTTTCTGGTACTTGGAAAACCGATTCAAAATTACCAAAGAAAACAAATTATTTGGATAATTGCCTGTTCAGTAACTCCATACATACTGTGTTACCTACTGATGTGACCAAAGCATTAAAGTTAAAAGAGCTTCAGCTTTTGATATGCCATATTTAAGAACACTTTGTCCATTTGTACATAATAACTATGGCATATCAGCAATATTTACAATATTAAAATGAACAATATTTTGTATCTTCTATCTGCTATCTGGAGAAAAAGAAGACTTCAACTCTTGAATTCAAGAGAACACCACTTCAATCTGTACTACATTCTTGTAATATTGGAAACTACGGTCTTGTAATAATGAAACAACCAAACACTTTCAATAATGTTACTTAGAAATTGGGCTCTTCACTTCTGAAGCAATATTAATCATGTAGGACAAAACTTACAATATGTATAGCTGTACTACTAACAGTTCATGAGCTGCAGCAAGATTCTGTGGCCAATCATTTATGATTGGAAACTGAGTCTACCTGCAAACACCAGAAATACACAAACCCTTCCGTGACAAAATTATTATGGCCAACATTGAAATTGCTTCTCAGAAAGATAGAACTTATGACACAGTAAAGTACTGCACAGTACTTTTCAATTAAAATTAATCTCACTGTGATTAGGAACTACACTGACTTTGCAGTTACCTTAACAGTAATATTCATACTTGTGGGGAAACATACACCTGTTTTCACTTTCACATGATCATACAGTATAGTTACAAATCTGGTTGCTTGTAATGGCACTATTGTGATTCCTTAAAAATGACATATATGAGCTTAAGAATTTATATAAAATACCTTAACGTTTGTGATATTCTTGCCTCGTATCAAACTACACGGACAAAACTGGCATATGACTGTGGAACATGATACTATCATAATAACTGGTGAAAGAAGGGCATGAGTATTCTAAAACTATTATCATTAGGGTAAGAAAAACTTAGAAGCAGCTATAATCAGTCATTGCTTGAATAATTTTAGGATGACTGAAATCAAAATTAATAGTCCCTGCTAATAATTGAATCTCTATGCATGGATGATACCTTGCTTATAATTAGAAAACAACTTGAGGATTAAGGTTAAAATCTTTAAGGTCAGTATATAGCTGATGATAATTTTTGTTACAGTTAAAACCACTCTCAGGCACATGGGCTGAAAACTTACTTCCGCTGAGGTAATACTAGTATAAAGAAGACGTGTGCAACCATACTATCATACTATATACCATGCATATATGCGTCAGTACTTTGACAGTCATAACTGCCTGTGAGATCTGCTAAAATTTATTCATATTTAAGAGAAAAAATAAAATGTATCTGACAATGGCATGAGATACACAATACGAAGTGGTTTTCATGTTCGACTAAAACAATCACTTTGAAGCTGACTGTGCCTTCTCTGCTTCCTCAGCAACAACAGTAGGCTTTGGAGTAAAGTCTGTCACTTCCTTGTAAACAAGTTCTGTATGAAAAAAATAATGAAAAATTATTAGAATTAGCAGTCCATGAAAAATCTGGACCTTAAATTTACCATGCAAAATCAAATACAAGTAACCAAAGGTTATGTAAATATTAAGCATGATCGCAGAATAGAATAGAATGCAGACAGCCCCTGGTTATTGGCAGGGGTTCCATTCCTTGGGGGCTTGACGGCAACCTAAAATCTCCCAACCGAAATTCCAGTCTGTGGGCATTGCAATTTACTATATGGTGCCCTAGACTGGTTAATGACGCCTTAGTGTCAGGTCAGATATTTTACACTAATATGTAATAGGTCTTTAATAAGAATGTGGAATTTCATTTGCCTTATCCTTTACTATGCTCTGCATGATAGTTCTACAAAATTTTGATGCTAGATTTGATGAACTCATGGTCCAAACCTTTTTTTCCTTTTTTCCTCTATCTCTTTACTTATCATATCTCGTATTAAATAAGTTATAAAAGTAAAAGAGAATGATAAAAGTATTGTTAGTATGTAACATTATAATCGCTGCTTAAATGCGCACATCCATAAACAACTGAACGAACAGATGTTTTTGCTACAAACAACCGAATCGGATAACAACAGCTGTTATGCTTGCACTTCAGCCATCGTACAATAGTAAAAAACTAACGTATACTTATGTTACAAATGACATTAAGTAAAATAGGACTGATGTATTTTTACACTGTACTACCTTTATTCGCTATGGAGAAAATATCGGCAAGAAAATATACGCTAAATTTAAGCTGCAGTTGCTGCTAATGACTGTAAATTATTGCACATGAATCAGCAATAATGGCAAGAGAAAACTTGCCATTATTCATCCAAGAATTTTTAGCTCGCCATGTCATTCATGTCCAAGTAGGTACTGTCACCATTTCTTTCATATTCAAGTAGGTACTGTAATACTTTGCCAGAGAGAAAATGCCAAAAAGGGGAGCAACCTCATTTGCTCTTGAAATAAATGTTACATCATTTATATTTTCCCATGAATTGACTTTGATGGCAGACGTGAATGGTTTCAAGTTCTCTGCATACAAGACATAACTGTTTTTTATTTTGTCATGCTGAAAGCTCTTAATCACAAGAAGCCCATTTTTTATGAATAATGTTTTACCACTAGGCAAACAAAGTTGCTCACCTTAAATCACTTAAAATTCAAATGTTTGGATATATGTATCAATTTTTTTTTAAATGCAAATACTGTATACATCTTGAGATGTGGACCATCAATCTCTTTAAGAATGATGATCCAATAACAAAGCATGGTCTGGTATGGTTCAAGTTATACAGACCCCCAGTGCATAATTTTTTTTCTTTAAAAATGCCTCAAAAGAGACTAGCGCAAAAGTATCCCCATCCTTTAGGTTTCTTCTTGTCACTGGCTTCCAGTCCTCCTCCTTCTACACCTGGTTATCGCCTCTTGAGAGGGTTAATTTAATCAAGACCAATAAATCTGTTCATTCACTGTCTGAGGATGAAGAAGCCCACAGGAAGATGTCTTCCTTTGACTATCTTAACCCTCTTGCGCACAGGCCGAAAATATAAGGGTACAAGACTTTCCCCCGGGCCGAAAAGAACACAAGCATGGAAAAGTTTTTTGGTATAATTTGGTACGTACATCCGAAATATGACAAATTTTCTAAGGCAATTTGTATTTTACATAGCTACAACCTGAGGTCTTAAGAATAGGATCATTTCTAGCACCTAGCTCAATCCGGTAAAAAAGAAACAGATGAAAGCAAGGAATCTTGTGATATCTGGTAACGCATGCATAGATCGGGTGAAGAATGGTCGAAGACCATTCACCTATGATCGCGCATCAGTCTTTCCCAACTCAGGATGTCGTAACACATAGAGGGGCGGCTAGAGACGGGCAATATAATGTTAAGACCTCAGGTTTGTAGCTATGAAAAATAAAGTCTTATTTGTCATTTGTTCATATGCGAACAAACCTTCAGTCTTAACAGTAGAATAGACTCATACTTGGAGGGAGGTAAAAGACATCCTAGACTGGCTGGGGGCCTACCCACCAGTCCAGCTCTCAAAAGGAATGGTTTTTGGAGAGGGACTGAGGCCCGTTGAGAAGCTAGTTAAATTGATATCTAACGACTCAGACCCTGAGAGACGTACAATGCTACGTATATGGGATAACCATTATACAGGGAACTAAAGAGAAACTTTTGACTGTCCAATAACAAAACAAGACACCAGGGTTTGTATTACTCCCAACCCCTCCTTGCCAAGGAGTGGAGCATATGCTACCGAATAGCAGGTAAGATATTTGTATACTGCACGACCACCCTATCAGTATGACTACCTTACTCACCTGTATCAGACCAGTCAAGCGAATGACATGTCTATTCCTTAGACCGTCCGAAGGAAGAAGGAAAGGTACAAGAGAAAGAAGGAGACCAGCCAACTCACTCATTTTCTCATCCACACAATCATCTTAGGTAAGATACAAAGGTGCCCTGTTAAGGGCAACCATTAATTACACAACCTGTTGGGCAGCCACCACAGGACCCAGGGAAAATATGTCCGCAGATCTGTGGGCAACATCCTTAAGATAGAAGGAGGTGAATGTGGACTGGCGTAACCAAGTACATACCAGCGCTCAGCACTCTATGTACAGCCAAGTTCTTTTTGAAAGCCAGAGAGGGACCAATACCTCTCAACGTTATGCGCTCTAGCCTACACAGACATGGTGGTAGAATCATAAAGTGTCAAGTATGCCTGTCTGATGGCTTCCCATATCCAAAAATAGATAGTATTCTTAGACACCTCTTTCTTTGTACGGCCTGTGCTAACCAAAAGTCTGCAGCAGCCTGGTCTAAGGTGCCGAATCCTTTTAAGATAGCAACGCAGGGCCTGGACAGGGCACAACAGAAGCTCTTGAGCATCACCACCCACAAATTCAGTCAGTGTTGGAATGGAAAACGAAGTGAATCTGTCATCATGCACAGAGGGATTTTGGGTCTTGGCCACGAATTCCGGGACAAATTCGAAGGACATCGACCCCCAACCCCTGGTGTGCTTCACCTCATAGCTCAGACTGTGGAGCTCTCCTACCCTCTTGGAAGATGCCAAAGCCAGAAGGAAAACTGTCTTGAGCTTCAGGTTCCTGTCAGATGAGTGACGCAAGGGCTCATATGGACTCTTAGTGAAGCTCTTAAGAACCAAGGAAACATCCCACGTCGGAGGCTTGAGCTCTCTAGGAGAACTCAACTGCTCAAACCCCTTAACTAGCAGAAAAAGTTCCCAGGAAGAGATGTCGATACCCTTAAGGGGTAACACCAAGCTCAGGGCCGCCCTGTAGCCTCTAATGGCAGAAACCGAAAAAAAAAAAAAAACAAATGTTTCTCATCTTTGAGGAAGGTTAAAAACACTGCTATTCGCTGAATAGAGGTCACGAGTGGAGAAAAACCCTATTTACGACACCAATCACAATAGATTGCTCATTTGCCTTGGTAAACCGCGGAGGTTGACTTTCTAAGACTGCTGGACATGTACCCAGCTGTTCTCTGATAAAAGTCTCTCACTCGGAGGAGAAACTTGATAGCCTACAACTGTGAAGAGACAGGGATTCCACTGACAGGTGGAACCTTTCCGCATGGGGCTGACACAGATGAACGCCAAGGGGGAAACCATTCTGCCTGAGGCCACAGAGGGGCTACCAAAGTCATCCTGAGACACTGAACTTATCAGCTTGTTCAGAACCTGTCGGATCAAACAAAACGGAGGGAAGGCATACACCTCCAGGTTGTCCCAGGGATGTTGGAATGCGTCCTCTACCAATGCTAAAGGATCTGGAACCAATGAACAGAACACCTCCAGCTTCCTGTTGAATTGTGTTGCAAAAAGGTCCAGCATGGGTCTCCCCCAAATCTGGAAAAGCTTGTCTGCCACCACTTGATGAAGGGACCACTCTGTGCCTAGGATTTGATCCCGGCGACTGAGTTTGTCTGCGACCACGTTCCGTTTCCCTGGGATATACCTGGCTGAGAGCTCTACCGAATTGCTGACTACCCAATGGTGAAGCTTGACGGTCAAGGCATGAAGTTGACGTGAAACCAGGCCTCCCCATTTGTTCACATAGGCTACCACCGTGGTGTTGTCCAACATGAGAACGACAGAATGACCCAATACATACCCCCGAAACTCCTTCAGACCCAGGAAAGCCGCCTTCAACTCCAAGACGTTGATATGTTGCTGCTTGTCCTCCAAATGCCTGAAGCAATGAGGCCACCTAAATGAGCGCCCCAACCTGCGAGGGAGGCGTCCGAGAACAGAAGGAAGTGCGGTGGAAGAGAATGCAGATTGACACCCTTCAACAGATTCTGGTCGTCCAACCACCAACGAAGGTCTTCTCTCACTTCCAGAGACAGAGGAACCATTAAAAGGGGAGAGTCCCCCGCCACAGACCAGAGTTCTCCCAGTCTCCATTGCAGAGACTGAAGATGAAGATGCCCATGAGGGACCAGCTTCTCCAGGGAAGACAACACTCCCAGAAGAACCTGCCACTGATGAGCTGACTGATGTGACTGACTCTGACAGGCAGTTGCGCGCTACCGCCTGCAACTTCTCCAATCTTTGATCTGACGGGAAAACTTTTGCCACTGTCGTATCGATGACCATGCCCAGGTAGAGAATCCTTTGAGTGGGTACGAGGTTTGACTTTTCCTGGTTGACTAATATGCCCAGGTCCAGAGAGAACCGAAGTAGACAATCCCTGTCCTGCAGCAGCTTCTCCCTGGAAACTGGCAAGACTAACCAATCGTCGAAGTACCTCAGCAAATGGACCCCTTGAACATGAGCCCAACTTGACACGAGAGAGAAGACCCTTGTGAACACTTGAGGGGCCGTCATCAGCCTGAAGCACAAGACTTTGAACTCGAAGATCTTATCCACAAGAGAGAAGCGAAGGAACTTCCTGGACGTGGGATGAACAGGGATTTGGAAGTATGTGTCCCTTAAGTCTATCGACAGCATGAAGTCGCCTTCCCTCACGGCTGCCAACACCAGGCGCGGGGTCTTCATCTTGAACCGTGTCTTCCTGATGAAGTGATTCAAGGTGGATAAGTCCATCACAGGCCTCCATCCTCCCGACGCCTTGGGCACCAAGAAGATGTGACTGTAAAACCCCAGGGACGGATGCACTACTTCCTCTATCGCATCCTTGTCCAGCATTTTCTGCACTTCCTCCCAAAGAGCCAAGAACTTCAGAGAATCTGGAGGATATGCCTTTCTGAGATCCAGCTTGTCTGACAGAGGATGAGAGAAGTCGAAAAAATGGCAGTAGGTATCCCACCCGAAGGACATCCTACCACCCACTTCTCTGCCCCATAACTCTGGCCACTTGGCCAAAATGACGAGCCAGGCAACCCCCACCCGTGGCGCAGGAGAGGGAGAAGTGCCTAACCTACCGACGGGCCCATTACCTCTGGCCCTTGGGCCTCTTCTTGGCTTAAAGGAATGAGAGCGAAAGGGGCGTTGATCTTCTGACTTAGGCTGTGTCAAATGGGAAGGCCCTGCCGAACTCGAGGTCCTCGACGGCCTACCAGGCGACAATCTCCTTGACTGCTGCTGGACAGGGGGGAGGAGGAGGAGCCGGACGTCTCTGAGGATGAGACTCTGACTTAGACACGACCTGGTGCACCAGTCTGTCTTTGGTGTCAGCCCGGTGCCGGTCTATCGCATTCTCAAGTTCTGTCTGAGGAAACAAAAATTGGGACTCCAACAGATCTCCGTTCCTCAATCCCAGCAAAGACTCGGTGTCGAGCAATCTCTCCATCCTAAACAAAGCCGCGTCCCTTCTAATCAGAAGAAAATTAGCCCATAAATTAGCACTGAGGTGAGCCAAATATGAAAATGCCTTGCCCTGGACTGCAACAGACTGGCAAGCGAGGAGGCACTCACCAACCCTTCCAGGGACCTATCGGAAGCTATCTTGGCAATAACCACAGAAGCCACCGACCTCACCTGTTCCAAAGTCAAACCCGGCTTCAGGCGAATGACGTCTATGTAAGATGGTGTGACAACAAAAATGCAGAGTTCGTAGCACAGTACTTCCTATGTCTCGTGAGAGGCGGGGGTAGTAGTTTGGTAGAGCCCCTAGAGTGAGGCAAACCGTCCTGGTCCAAAACAGAGGCGTTAACCTTCTGCAAGACCGACTGAACGTGCCCCGACAAAAGAAGCTCTAGAGATTATCTGGATCCTAAGTAGCTCCCACCAAGGCTTCCAAGCAAGGAGGAGTGTAAGATGACCAAGCCTGAGTCCTACTTTCCAAGTTGTTAAACCCACGAATGAGATTAACAACTTCCGAAAAGGAAGACGAAAACTCTTGCGTGTCTCCCTGCTCCTGCTCTAGCAACAGAGACCGATGACGAGAAGGATGTGTATAGGCTCTTCTAAGGCACCTTCTCCACCAAAATTAATGGGAAGGGTTAGCAGCCAAACAGCCCGAAACCCCAACTAACTGTCTGGCTGGGTCCATGCGTCGGCTTCCGAGAGGAACCCACTATAACATCACTTACCTCAACATGTCCATGAATGGTCACGGGCGTGGTGGCCGTATGTATGTGAGATGGGGGAGAAACTCGAACACTCGAGATCGAAGGAGAATCCTGTAGAGTCGAACTTTTGGAAGCACCAATGAAGGGCAGGCAAACACTCCAGCTGCACCAACTCTGCGCTCACTAGCTTCGACCTCTTGATAGGCACCTTGACATCCTTACGGAAACGAATAGGCCTTGTCGAAGAAGGAGCACAAACATCACGTGAACAGGCAGGGGAGGTTGCAACACGTTTGCTATGTGCAGGGACGGGAGGGGGGGGACACACACCCGAGATTTGAGGCAGAGGATGAAGCATCTCCTGCAGATCGCACACCACTGACACTGCCCGAAACAACAGCACTCTCAGGAACACATCTGCGTTGTTCTTTCCTCGAAGGCGAAGGAAGGGCAAAGTCCTTAGCCTTCCAACGTTTGATATGCCGACGGGGCATAGAGGGGGAAGAGAGAGGAAGATGGCACTAGTTTCTTATGCACACTCTTCTCAGGAGGCGGGGACGAAGCAACAGTTTCCTACCAGTCCCTCCCAACCGATAAGGCAGGCCAGCCAACTTCACATCCAATACAGAGTCCAACCTCTGAAGTACTGCCTGGCATATGACCTCAGACTGATGTGTGTCACTCCGACTCAAAGCAGCAGCAGAGACTGGTGGAGCAATACAAGATGGCCGACTGCTGCTACCCATGAAGACAAGGCCGGGAGGAGGGGGGATGGCCTGGCCAGACTGGGGAGTGGGGGTGTGAGCCTCCACAAAATGCGCTAGCAACCCCTCCATGGACGGGGTACCCCCTAGCCTGAGCGTCTTCCAAATCCTGCCATTTTGGACGCCTCCGACTCTGGAAGAGAAGAGATTGATGAAAAAGCCTCGCCCTTCTCGGGAACCAAAATAAAAGACCCCCTCCCTTTGAAAAGGGAAGAGGGGGCTACATTACAAACATTACCCTGGCGACCTCCCGATACTTCCATCGACGAATCAGTGGAAGAAAAGGAAGGAGACGCAGGGAGGGACAAACGCTACTATGAGGGTTGACTACAGCAGGAGACGAAACATCGGGAAGAGGTGCAAACCTTCCCAAGTAGGAAGAGTCGAAACCCTCTGATGTTCTCTCTTGCCATAAAAACGACCCCCACTGCTCCTTAGGCCATGCCCGGCATTCCATGCAAGGATTTGTAATAATACAAAAATTAGAATGACAACTACTGCACGTGATGTGAGGGTCGGTCGCTGCCAAAGCCAAAAAATTGAGAACACGGAAAACCTGGAACTCCGGGGCACATACGCTGACGCCGAGAAGGAGCAGAAGAAGCCATAATACCAGCCAAACACACACACACTAAACAGAAGCGAAACGGGCAATGAACCTGGAAAAGGCCAAGAGAGGTTAACACGACTCTCGCCCAGGCAGTCAAAAGAAAGATTGGTGCGCGATCATAGGTGAATGATCTTTGACCATCCTTCACCCGATCTACGCATGCATTGCCAGATATCACAAGATTCCTTGCTTTCATCTGTTTTTTTTTAACCGTATCCAGCTAGGCGCTAGAAATTATCCTACTAGTGTTATGACCGAAGGTTTGTTCGCGTATGAACAAATAACTGATATATGCTTCTGGTTAGTGTTATTACGTTGACAAATGATTGAATTATTTCCTAAAGCAATCAGTACATCTTATGAGGCTTAGAAATAATAAAAACAATGTGATGAACGGGAAATTTTAAAGAAAAATCATAGGTATTTTTTTTGAAATAATCATGAAAAATACATATAATAATTAGGTTAGGGGTTTGTTTTATACCTAAATTGTGCAGCAATGTTTGATCTTTCACGTGGAAGCAATAATTTTGATATAAATGTTTGCTTATGAGTTGTAATTAATCAATTTTCAGATTTTCCGACCTACTTATGTTGACGTTTTGTATTGTAGCTAAGTAAGCTAGCGGCGCCGGGTTTGCATTTTCTTCGAGATTCATCATCTGTCGACCCAATGGCGTCAACTACATTTTCTATGATTGATGCATTTTTTTTCATGAATTTTTCCCAAAAATAACTTAACATACGATGCGCCCGGCGCGTCATCTGTGCACTTAGGGAAAAAATTTATTGACGCGCTACATGTCATCAGATCACTAGGGGAGTTTATAAAATTTAGTCAATTTTGTATATTCTAGGTAGTCCTTCACTTGTTGCTTTCTTGGACTTGCTAGCAGTTAGAAGAAATGACCTACCAATCAACAATGTGTCTGCTGCTGTTGCTGCTCTGACAATTCCTGTGACCACGTTGTCTGCTACAAGTGATTTTCCAGTGACTGTGGTGATGCCTGTAGATAGTAAGTAGGCACCAAAGAGAGGTCACCGTTAATCTCTTTTGTCATGCAGGCACAAGGAACTAGAGAGGTGGCGCAACTTCTTGCCCTTCTCACTCGGTTGCAACTTATTATCAAAGCCAGAGGTGTCGCTGTCATGGTCGAAATTCTGTTCAGACTGTGAACCTGCAGGTTCCCCTCTGCCTTCTCTGTTGAGAAACTTGTCTGGTGCTGGATGGGAGCCAGAGAAATTAAGGAAGCAGGGCTGGTGTGCCCTCCTCTTCTATGGAAGAGGAGATAGCTCAGATGCCTTGGGATCCTTTGGGACCTGAGGGACCCTTCTCTCCAGAGCCCCTTCTGGCTGAGTTGGAACAGCATTTTCAGTAGTGTACTTTGCTCATTTGTGAGCACAATAATCTCAAGAGGTGTGATTTCAGCATCCCCCTTGCCCATGACTTTGAGTATAAAGCTAACCTTTAGCACTGCAGTGGAGGCAAAACCTTTAGTCAGGTTGCCTTGGTACCAGTCAGCTTGAGGTATTTTAGAGGGAGTGAATGCTCTCATCTGTATGTTGAGGAATTTACTTCCCTGCCACTTTTCAAGCCAGTGGAAGTTTTATGCCTGGAGGATGCAGAGGCTTCTCAATGCTTTGGAATCCATAGCAATGGTACTGTTGCCCAGTGTCATGGCTAAACCTGTGGATGAGCTCTCTCTCAAACTCTGCTGTGAAAGGTATTTGCACCCTTGGACTAGAGATCAACATATATGAGCTAGCGTCATCAATAGGGCCATTACCTACTTGGCACACTCAGTATCCAACCTGTGGGTGAAGCTGTCTTTTCAAGAGGAGATGGTAGTATTCTCTCTTCATTCCCTTGCCAGGTGTCCATGAGAGTAGCCTCTTGCTGCAGAAGACTTATGGGTTGGGCTTACCTCTGTACTTCCTCATGAAAGATAGTCATGGTCAAGCTTCAAATGGATTCCATTTCTGCCTATGCAATGTCCTTCAAACCTTTGCAGAGAGGTGAAGGTACCTGTTGTACAGACGGCCAACGAAGAATTGGCGTAGTTTCTTAATTCATTGTTCGTTATGGAAATATTGCCATATGCAGGTGCCAGATTATTTGCTTAACAATAAATAACATTCCTTTCAAGGTGCTATACTTGAAATAAATTACATTAGAATAGAGTAGATTTATTCAACGTATTAAAGATAATTATTTTACAAAGTAAGGAAAATATATACCAATGGGTCCACGATTTCTAATTTTATTCTCAACTCTAGCTTCGTGACAGCATACCGAAGCATTTTGAAGTTGACTTTGCTGCCGGTCGAGTCTTGACTCAACGTATCGTACTGCACTGGTATGTTGTCATTTCGTCTCCTACAGCCGATAAACAATACATCCAGTCGTTAACATTCTTTGAAAACGATGTTTAATTAAACTAATTTTGCCCTTTGATCAATAAAAATAATTTGCATGACATAATATTTAGTGGGCCTAAATTGGACTTCTGATTTTCACACATGATTAGCCTAGGTCTATTTTGAGCAGTATACTCTCTCGGATACGTAATATATATATATAGATATATATATATATATATATATTATATATATATATATATATATATATATATATATATATATATATATATATATATAATCTATATATTATATATATTAATCTGCTTTATTTAATTATTCCTGTTATTCTTGTTTTATTAGCAATGCTCGCCTTTCTTCGTATCCTTTTCATAATTGCTTAACATAATTAACTCAGACCTAGCTATCAAAAAAAAAAAAAAAAAAAAAAAAAAAAAAAAAAAAAAAAAAAAAATCAAACGAACTATTAATTCAGTCTTATTTTTTATCGGAATTCCTTGCATATCACCCTGTTTCATTTGGACACGTTGGAAAGCTGTGGGAGTCAAAACTGACGAATACATTAAGAAAGGCTTACTTTCATTAAAGCTTTCTTAGGTTGATCTTTCTGTAGTTATTCATTTCTTCTAACTAGAAATTAATTCAAATTAGTTTTCACATGTATATCTCGACCTACTACCATAAGCATATTATAAGTAGCTGAAAGGATAAGAAATATGAAAGGTGACGTTCTCGTTTAAGTCTATTTCATGTTTTTATTTCTATTTTTTTTCAAGACTGCTTTAATCAAGGGTTGCTCTTTGACGGCTACAGGGTGTAACACGAGTGTATGCACATATTTTGGGGAATGAAAGATAAAGTTTCTTTGAATAGAAAATATTTTATAAACATGCATTTTAAGGCGCCCGTTGTCGGTGCGGGGAATTTCAAAATAACCGTTATCATTACTGATGCTTTCAAGCCATGGAGTTCGTAGTGAGAAGTCGGCTCGAGTCGCCCGAGATGTAGAAGACGAGCGGAAGGTGGCGTATAGGAGTGATGGAGGGATTAGGCCGATGTTGATAAAGTATCTCCTAATAAAATGTATGCTTTAGCTTTTGAAGAAAAAAAAATGCATGCATCATAGAAACTGTTTCCCTCCCTATCTGTGGTATTCACTGGCCACCGATAAAAAACAAACAAAAAGAGTAAGCCTAACTGAATCTCTCATCCATCAAAGATACGTTTGCTTATTCATTAGACTTATTCATTAGACACCTATCAAAGATTCAAGTGGAGATTTAAAAATCTCTTCCTCTCCATCTAAAGTATTCATCAGACACCAGTCATAAGCATAGAGCTAGTCATGATTCCTGGTTCAGCAATGTCGTGACGATGCACTAGAATTCAAAATTCACAAATGAATGTTGTTCAGCAACGTTTACACTGTATTGTCTTGCTCTCTTGTGGTGCTTTGAGGTGTTCCACCTCTAGGCCCATGTTCTAAATTTTGCCGTTCTTTAAACAATTTGATTCATCTAGGCATGATTCTCTCCGGTTTATTAAGCTTTCTTGATATCTCTCCAACAGCAACTTGCACCGAATGCAGTGCAATAGTTGTCTCTCGCTCATCAAGGGACGTTTCTTATACCAATAAATGACACATTGACATTAGATTCCGTGCACATAACATCAAAGCAATAGAGTGAGGTCGCTTGGTTCACACTGTTAGGAGATCGTTATTTTTTTCTTTTGTTTTTAAATTTGATAGCATTTTGTGAGATTCCAATGTTTTCTGTAAAATTTAACAAATGGAATAGTTCAACTACCTTCACTTAATATTGAAATGATAATTTAAGGTCTCTATGATTATGCGATACTACTAGTGCTAGGTGTCTCCTATCTATTTGGTATGTATATCTATGGTTGTGATATGACGTTTTTTATCACTACGTTTCGTTCACGTCAATTTTGCTATATGGAAAATATTATTACACAATAACATAACGTAATGTTCTAAAGATATCAGTGGGACTGTTTTTAACGTCATTACATACGATTTCTTCCATCTTTGGAAAGAAAAATCGATAAATAAGGCATGAATCGTGCGTCAGGCAAGTGAACGAAAAATTATAAAACTCTGCCACGAGTTTTTTGGCCGACAGTACAATGCTGGGTTCTGCAAAACCCTCTCAATGTCTGGTGTACATTAGACTTTAGGAAGATAATCACTATATACTTCAGGAGCAGCATTAGTACTGAAGCTATGATGAATTCTGCTATGTCATCTCAACAGTACTTGAGATGACATAGGAGAAAAGCAGAAAATTACTGCTATGTCATCTAAAATCTACATAAATGAGATTCTAATTTGCTATCTGGAGATTATCCTGAGTATGTGTAGTTATGCTGCTTTCCAGACATGTTATCACCATCAGTGTTGTGTTTACGGTGGACCCCCCGTATTCCGCTCTTCCGGATTTGCGACTCATACATTCGTGGATTTCTCCCCGGAACATTTTTCCCTGCATTATTTGTGGAAATTTTGCCTATTCGCAGTATTTTTCTGAGAAATGTGCAAAATTTCCTCATTTTTGTATCACTTTCATCATAAAATGCACTGTTTTATGATAAAACTATTAAAAAACAAGTTATACAAATTTTTAGTGGGTTTTTCTTGAGTTTTAACTAACAAAATGGGCTGTTTTCAGTGTTTTTATAGGGGTTCCAACTATTCGCAGATTCTAACAATTTGCGGGTGGGTCTGGTACGCATCCCCAGTGAATAGGGGGGGGGGGGGGGCACTGTACTAAAATACAGATCATCAAATATAGACTAATAAATCTGTCAACATTACAGGAGGAATATATACTTAGGTCAACTTATGAAAACATTCATGAGTTCAGAAAAAATATGCTTGTGATACTGGATTTATATATGCTCTCACCTTTCCACTTTTCTGTGGGTAGTTCCATATCTTCGAAGCTTTTGAGCATAGGGTTCGCTATCAGGTTCATCTGATGGATCTGCATACTGGGCAAGATAAGGATGAGCTAATGCCTGAGCTGCTGTTACTCTTCGTTCACTATCTAGTTCCAACATCTTCTCCAGCAGGTCAACAGCTGAAACGAATTAACTTTTATATTATTTTTGGCTTGAAATAAGATGTTTGCGTTAAACTATTTTTGGCATGAAATAAGGTGTTTGTGTTAAACTAATGATGATTAATTCTATGAAGTTCTATGCAATAGGCAAGTGCACAATAAGAATAATGAACTGAAATGCCAGTGTAAATATGCTTCTATGCATTGCTACTATCATATTAAAAATAAGAAAATAATTGACCTAAGCCACAGGTATTTGTCACTGATTTGTATTTTTTATCGCTAACAAACTTGATTTCTTAACATAAGGATAAATCTTCTGATGCCAGCTGGAAACTGGTAAAATACAATAAAAAATTGTATATGCAAGGAATCTGTGGAATCTGACATCTA
Organism: Macrobrachium nipponense; assembly: GCF_015104395.2. NCBI lineage: Eukaryota > Metazoa > Arthropoda > Malacostraca > Decapoda > Palaemonidae > Macrobrachium > Macrobrachium nipponense. Next base: position 40,428,515 of record NC_061109.1, read on the forward strand.
ATATGTAGATGAGGTTGAAGTAGGTAAGAGACCACTATTGAACCCTGTGATGTGTTTAGTCTTTCTTCCAACTCAGGATAAGATAAGAGGGGTGGCTGGACGTGGACAGTGAATGCTACGACCTCAAGTTTGTTAGATATGAAATATACAAATTAATTAAAACTCTGCCATTTGTCCATATGTGGAACAAACCTTATGTCTTAACATTAGGATGGACTCTCCCTTGGATGAAGGTATGAGAATCTTGAACCAACTGGAGGTTCGGCACACCTGATCAATCTTCTTAGATATGAGGATTCTCAGGAAGAGGTCCTAAGCCTCCGAGACATTAGACATACATTGTCCACTGGAAGTAAATGAGGTGTCCGGAGGTAAAGGGGCGACATCGCCAAAACCTGATTTAGAGTAAAATGCGTTCAAAGTTGAACTATCGATACCGGACGTTTCTCTCGACTTACTACATCCATGTTTATAAGTATTTTACTCGTCTTGCTTAGCCATATAAGAAAAAACGAAAAAACAATAATGTTGTTGGAAAAAAAAATCATAACTCATCAAAATTTGCATACCCCTGTATGCAAAAGTTATGAAAATAGGAAAACTCATTTTATTTTTACATTTTTAAAAACTTCTTTGTTCACCATAAATACACTGTGAGCCATTTCATTGGAAACCCAAAAATAAATTTTTTATGAGTTTTTTATCGATTGGCAACTTTATCATACCACACATTTACAGTTCTTCCCTCTGTTCCCAATGTAAATGGTTCATAGATTATTGTCAAATAATTACTACAAACACTTACATCCTTGTAATCTTGGGAACTTCGTACTCCACTTCACTATTACTATCACTAGATGACATTTTCATGATGTAAAACCACTAAAATATTGGCAAAAATAAAAGAGAAATCACTTTGTTCTCCACGCGGGTGTCAGTCGTTTTAATACTAGTACCGTGCTGGTGCACTATGCGGGCTGTGGTTGGTCGAGTGCAAAACTATAAACACGGCTGGATGAAAGAGAGCTGATCACTGGCTCACGCACCATGGCCATGTTCGCCCTTTACTTCCCAGAGGGAGAACATGAAACCAAGAAATACACATGAAAACCTGTGGACTACCACCCCCTTTGTTCAATGGCTTTAAGAGTTGATATTGCTTGGCCAGTATGTGGAAATCATAGAAAATGGATTTCTCTACGTATAATTTTCTAGGACTAACTCAAAATCGTGATTTTGGCGATGTCACCCCTTTACCTCCAGACACCTCAAACACAATGTAACAGTCCAGATTATTGCATATAGGGAAGGCAAAGAGAACATTATATCTGTTCAAGCAATAAACCATGTCAGCCACTCTCACTCCCCTTGCTGGAGAGAGGAGTAAAACAAAAGCTACTGAGAGGCAGTTTTCTATTTTGCCTTTAACATAAAAAGTGCTGTAACAGTATGGCTGCCAAACTCACCTGCATCAAGCCAGTTCCAGCATATGATGTGTTGAGCACCCACCACTGGACCTAAAGAAAGTGTCTAGGGACCTGTGGGCAATATCCTTTAGGTAGCAGAAAGTGAAAGTGGTTTGACAAAGCCAGGAACCAGCATTCAAAATTATATGAACAGATAAGTTCTTAAATGCCAGGAAGGAACTTATTGCTCTGATGTCATGTGTTCTTGCATGCCCAGTATTAGTGACAACTTGACAATGAGGCATAGGCTTTCCTAATCACCTCATGTAGCCAAAATGAAATGGTATTCTTGGACACTTCTTTCTAGGCTTGGGCCCATGCTAACAAAAACAAAAGCCTACAACACCTAGGTCTTAGGTGGTGAGTCTCTTTAGATAACAACACACTGACCTGATGAAACAAAGCATTAACTCTTGAGGATTTTCTTGTTAACAAATTCCTTAAGGGAAGGGATGGAAAATGGAGCAAATCAGTCACTGTGAACGATTTTGAGCCTTAACTACAAATTCCAGGACAAATTCAAAAGCTACGGACCCCGATAATCTAGACCGAAGAGCTCTCCAACTCTTTGAGGAAGCCAAAGCCAGACGGAAACTCTCTTCAAGTCAGTTACCTGTTTGATGATTGACGCACAGGCTTGAATGGAGCTCCCTAGGTGAAGAAGACTGCTCATAGCTTTTGAACAATATAGAGATTTCCCTGGATGAAGTTATGTCCATGTCTTTCAGACAAAGAATTAATCCTAAGGCAGCCCTGTAGCCCTTGACAGGAAAAACAGAAAGATGTTCTCGTTCTGAGAAAGATTAGAAAGTCTACTATCAGGGGAACAAGTTCCGAGTGGAGAGAAACCCCTTCGATGACACTAAGCACAGTAGATGGCCCAGTTGCCCTGGTAGTGCACAGCTGATGAAGATCTCCTGAGGTAGCTGTACATCTGAGTTGCTGCCCCATGAGAAAAACCTCTCACTCATAAGATACTGGACAGTCTTCAGCTGTGAAGAGCTAGGGACCCTATCGATACAAGAGGTTGAAAGAGAAGGTTGTGCTAAGGGAGAATCTCTCTTGGCATGGCTGAGAGAAGAGATATAAGATTCGGGAACTACTCCACTTGGGGCCACAAAGGAGCTACTAGGGTCATCCTGAGATTCTGGTACCATCTGTCTGTTTAGGATAAGACGGATCAGCAGAACAGAGGGAAGGCATAAAACTTCTAGGTTGTCCCAAGGATGCTGAAGGGCATCCTCTGCCACAGCAAACAGATCTGGGACCACCAAACAGTAGACCTCTGGCTTTCTGCTGAACCACGTAGCGAAGAGGTTTTACATGGGTCTTCCTCATTGGTGGTATAACCTGTCCACTATGTCCTGATGCAGAGACCACTCTGTACCCAGAACTTAAAGGGGGCCAGCCGGTACCCCTATATATGGAGGTATAGAGCGAATAACACATAGTCATACTAAAATTCAAGGAGCATCGTATGGCAACGGAGAATGCGTATACAAAATATTTTGTAAAAATTCCTCTTACATTCGTAGTTACAGGGTAATTAGTAAACGTAACTCAATAAGTCAAAAACTCTGATCCATACAAGAAAATGCAACATTTCCTCTGCTATCGTAAATTTTGATAATTATTGTCAAACAAATTGTGAGCAATGGCATCTGTAGAGATTCCATTAGTTGCAGGAGGGAAGCTCCTCAGCTTACCACCCTTCAGTACGAGCACAAACATGATAGAGGGTACACATTCGAGTTTCACCTTTGACATTCGCTGGAGAGAGAGACCTGCTTGCTTACTTGCTTGCTTGTATGGTGTTTTTACGTTGCATGGAACCAGTAGTTATTCAGCAACGGGACCAATGGCTTTACGTGACTTCCAAACCACGTCGAGAGTGAACTTCTATCACTAGAAATACACATCTTTCACTCCTCAATGGAATGGCCAAGAATGGAACTCGCGACCACCGAGGTGGAACACCAACAACATACCAACCACGCCACTGAGACGCTGAGAGAGAGATGCGTAGGAAGGAGTGCCCTGTGTTCGCCAGATGCAGTGCCCCGGCTATGATCTATGAGCAAAAGGATCTTCATTTATGATTAAATTATTATAAATAAAATTATTTATTAACATTGTCTTTGTAACAATACAAAGAAAATCTTTAATGCCCTTATCTCAAAACTATAGTTACTAACCTTCAAGTTCTATCTTCTCCCTTAGTTTTAAAGCTATAACATTGAAATTTGATATATAACTTGGAAAAGACATTACAGAACAATCAAATGAAGCCCTTTTTTTCAATTTTTTTCCCTGATTTATAGGGAGTTTATTTTTTATCATAATGAAAAAATTCATATGTAGCAAAAAAATGACTCTTAGAAAAAAAAACTCTTCAATTGATTGGAGTCTACATCAGGTTTATATATATGGTAGTAATCCCAGGTCTTAACCCTTAAAGCCGAAGCGGTAAAAATAAAAAACTCCCCCAAATTCCGGAGCCAGTTTTGAGTGAGCGCGGAATCGGAAAAAATAATTTTTTCAAAAAATCACAGCGCGCTTAGTTTTGAAGAGTAAGAGTTCATTTTTGGCTCCTTTTTTTGTCATTGCCTGAAGTATAGTATGCAATCATCAGAACATGAAAAATAATATCATTATTCATATGTAAATAATGCGATATATGGTAGCAAAAAAAAAAAAACAAAAAAAAAAAAAAAAAATCATACATAATTGTATTAAAATCACGCGGTGCAAAAAACGGTAAAGCTAACTGAGTTTTTTTTTTTTCGTTGTATTGTACACTACATTGCAATCATTTTGATATATAACATTGTAAAACAATAAAAGCAACACGGAAAAATATTATCACAAAAACTATGTACGAATTCGTAACGTGCGAACGTAAAAAAATATTTTTTTCAAAAATTCACCGTAAATCTCAATATTGTTCTAGAGACTTCCAATTTGTTTCAAAATGAATAAAAATGATTGAATAATACGATACTGTAAGAGTTTTAGCTTACAATTGCGTTTTTCGACCATTTCGGTAGAGTCAAAGTTGACCGAACATGGTTTTTTCCTATTTATCGTGATTTATATGCAAATATTTAGAAAATGAGAAAAGCTACAACCTTCAAATATCTTTCATTTTATTTTACATGAAATTGCGCACATTTTCATATATAAAACTCTATGAAATGCCTAATATGAAACGGTAGCAAATTTTCCGAGAATTCGATGTTACGCAATTCGGAGATTTATGGCGGAGAATCCGCGCGCGGAGGGAAGGAAAGTTTTTTTCATAAATTCACCATAAATCGAAATAATGTGCTAGAGACTTCCAATTGTTGCAAAATGAAGGTAAATGATTGAATATTACTAAAATATAAGAGATTTAGCTACAATTTGCGTTTTTCAACCATTTCGGTAGAGTCAAAGTTGACCGAATCCGACGTGGTTTTTTTTTTCTTTTTTATTTATCGTGATTTATATGCAAATATATTGAAAATGAGAAAAGCTACAAACTTCAATTATTTTTCGTTGTATTTTACATGAAAATTGCGCACATTTTCATATATAAACTTTATGTAACGGCTACTTTTAAATTGGTGCAAACATTACCACAATCGCACGTAACATTTTTTCGGAAGTTACCGCGCGGACGTAAGGAAAATTTAATATTTTCATAAATTCACCATAAATCGAAAATATTGTGCTAGAGACTTCCAATTTGTTACAAAAGGAAGGTAAATGATTGAATATTACTAAATATAAGAGTTTTAGCTTACAATTGCGTTTTTTTCGACCATTTCGGTAGAGTCAAAATTGACCGAAGGTTAAAATTTGTCACTTATCATTTTTTATATGAAAACTAATTTCAAACTGATAAAAGCTACAACCTGGGTTGTTTTTAGTTGTATTGTGGCATGAAATTGCGCACATTTCCATATAGAAAACTTTATGTAACGGCTAATTTTAAAATGGTGCAAACATTACCACAATCGCATGTATGGGAGTTTTTTTCGGGGGGGGGAAGAGTTACGCGCGGACGTAAGGAAAATGTTCTTTCATAAATTCACCATAAATCGAAATATTGTGCTAGAGACTTCCAATTTGTTGCAAAATTAAGGTAAATAGTTGAATATTACTACAATCTAAGTGTTTTAGCTTACAATTGCGTTTTTCGACCATTTCGGTAGAGTCAAAGTTGACCGAAGGTTGAAATTTTGGCACTTATCGTTATTTGTATGAAAATATTTCAAAATTGATAAAAGTTACAATCATGACTATTTTTTTTGTTGTATTGTGCATGAAATTGCGCACATTTTCATATATAACTTCATGTAACGGATAATTTAAAACGGTGCAAAAATTATGTCAAAGTGACGAAATAATTTTTGAGATGTGTCATGATACTTTTTAGTGCGATAAGAAAGAAATTCGCGCTTGCGCTCCTTGCGGTTTTAACTATTGTAAAACAAAAAACAAACGCCTTGATCCGTGAACTCCCAGCATCCCCCAAGGGCGCGTGATTCAAAAGTTTTCGGCTGGTAGGCCTATAAGTATTTTTCCGCGAATTTTTAAAAAAAAAAAAAAACTTTTTTGAGCCGACGTATGGTACGTCCATTCGGAAATCGGTGTAGATTTTGACTCGACGTTTAATACGTCCATTCGGCGTTAAGGGTTAATATATATTAAGTATCAAGGGAGGAGATAGAATTTGTTGAAAAATAGTTTTCGGGATAAATCACCCAGGCGTCACAAAACCGAAGGTCAGCGGAGGGAAAATCATAGCAGTTTGAAGATGTCCCAAAGTCACTAAATGGTATGAATTTCAAAGTCATGTCCCTTATAAACATCCCTTTCCCTAGATGAATCACGTCCATAAAACGTAGGAATGCGGCCATGCACCAGTTTCTGTCCGAGAAAAGTCATATATGTGTCATGTGAAGACGAACAATATACATGATCCCCTTCAGGGGAAAAAGAAGCAGAAGCACGATCCCTCCACCTCCACGAGTCATGACCACCAACTTGGAAAGAAGAACGCATAGGCTCTCCTAGGAGAACAAGTCAAGGAATGTCTTGGTCTTGGGAACTGGAGAAAGATGGTCACTCTCAGCACCACAAAAAGTTCTACAAGTACGTCAGAGAGTAGGAAAAGTCTGTCACCCACTTCATGGCCGCGACCCATAACATGTCCACGAACGTAACCATTGGCAAGATTCTGATAAGTAAGAAGTGCACGGACGTAACACATGCACAGACTTGACTATCAGAATTGAGAACATCCTGGAGGCCTCTGAGCAACTGGATTTCAACTTGGGAGTCCATCACCTTTAACTTCATGACCGGAGCCTTGTCATCTTTCCACTGAACTTGTATGGGTTGAGGAGACAAAGTATGGATGACTGAAGACTTACAAGATGTTGAAGGGCAATGATCATCCTCCACAGGAATACGAACGCGAGAGAGAACCACATCCACTCGTGCGAAGGGGTGACACATGTCCATGAGAGGAAGAAGACGACACAGCTATCAGGCTCCAGAAGATAGAGTGACAAAGTCCTCAATCCTCCATCATGTAACTCAAGACTGAGGAGGGGAGACAAAGATAAAGATAATGATGATGACAAAGAGGATGTAGAAGAAGATGGCAACCTACACTGTTTCCAATCTTAGGGGTACTACTGTACCCCTCCCCGAGTAAGAGTCCAGTTTTGTCCTTATAGCCTGAACGAAAACACCCGATGGATTGGCAACCGCAAATGACAACGTCATGGTGGTAGCCAGCTGTGACATCATAGCAGCAGGCGGAGTAAGTGACGTCACAGGTAGAGAGATTTATCCTAATGTTAAGAATGAAGGTTTGTTGTGCAAAAAGCTATTCATATTACCTCGTTACAACCTCGCTGCTAAACATATAAATGTTTTCTTTGTACATTCATATTAATTTGCTTTTATTTGCATTTATTATTACTAGAACACAAACTGGGAAAATAATATCCTAGCAAAAATGAAAATAGTCATCTTATAGCTGCTAATGAGATATTAAGCCCATGTTCCTAACTTTAATTAAAACATTACATTTTGTACTGAAGTTAAACTATAATACATGGTGCATTGATAAATTTGCTCATTACATTTAAAATAGTTATTATCTTTTATGTACAGTGGTACCTCAGGATATGAAATTATAATCCGTTCTGAGGCGGCCTTCGTAGCCTGAGCTTTTCGTATCTTGAACAGCATTTTACTTGTAAATGCCTAATTCGTTCCAAGCCCTACAAAAACACCCCAGTAAATTTTATAATAAAGCTAAATTGACCAAAAAACAATGAAATACTACAACAATTTGGACCATTCAATAGCTAACTTTATACCTACTACTAACATGTACTACATAGTACCTGTAAATAAAGTGGTATTAGTGTACATGGTATACAAGAAATACTGTACGTATATAACGTACGTATGTAGTAAAAATGTGGAACCTTACCTTTCGAGTGAGGCTTGACCTTAATACTTAACTTTACAAAAAACTTGAAATTAAATTTCCTTTTTTTTTCCTTTTTTGATTTTTACATTTTTTTTAACTTTATATACATATATATATATATATATATATATATATATATATATATATATATATATATATATATATATATATATATATATATATATATATATAAATATATATATATATTATTTTCAAAATTTCAATTTCTTTACACTTTCAACTTCTGTTTTTTTTCGTAATATCACTTGGATCTTCCTGTACGTATGTAGTAAAATGTGGACACTTACCTTTTGAGTGAGGCTATCTCCGAAAGTGGCAGACAGAGGAGGACAAAACGGCAGAAAACTTTTCTTTAGTTTTGTGCACTTAACTTTACGAAACACATTAAAAAATGTCAGGAAACATAAACTAAACTTTACGAAACACATTAACAAAACTGTAACACTTAACTTTACAAAAAACTTAAACTAATTTTTTTTTTTTTTTGTCTTTTTCATTTTTACATTTTTTTTTTACTTTTTTTATTTTGCTTTTTTTTTTTTTTTTTTTTTTTTTATTTCTTCACCACTTTCAAACTTTGTTTTTTTGTAGTATCAATGGATCTTCCTTTTTGCTTACTCCTACTTAAGGCCTCTTTAAAAAATAACTATCCAAGGAAGATTGCTTCTGCCTGCTTTTGACAATGTTCCTGAAGCGACTCAGGCAAACGTCATCGAACTGCGCAAGCATACGACTGTGTAAGCCTTTTTGGGGTGTCTTTTCTACAAATGATTGCACCTTATGAAAAGCAGCTAGAGCCTCCTTAATTTCTGCTGTTGTCATAGGGTCGTCATCCTCCTCCTCGCCGCTGCTAAAGAACTCTTCTTGAACGACGTTATGTTGCATGGCCTCCAACTCCTTCAGGTCATCCGTCGTAAGCTCCTCTTGGTGCTCCTCGAGAAGGTCATTGATGTCGTCCTCGTCAATGACCAGGCCCCATGGACTTGCAGAGTGCAACGATCTCGTCAAGATCTGGCTGCGAAACAGTTTCAGGATCGTCAACTGTTTACTGAATCTGCACCGTGACCAGCTTCGCCCATGTCGAATCCCTTGAAGTCTCTGGCGGATATGGCATCAGGCCAGAGTTTCCTCTACAAAGAATTTAAGGTTCGCCTCGAAACCTCCTCCAAAGCTTGATCGATGATTCAGATGCATATTACAATATCGAAATGCTCCTTCCAAAATTCACGCAAGATGAGGTTTGTGGTATCGGCGATGTCGAAACATCTCTTGAAAAGATGTTTCGTATACAGCTTCTTGAAGTTCGATAACACTTGCTGGTCCATGGGCTGGAGGAGAGGGGTGGTATTAGGCAGAAGATAAAGAACCTTGATGAAAGAATACTCCGCTAGGATATCTTCCTCGAAGCCAGAGGTGGGCAGAGGCATTGTTCAACAACAGCCAGACATTTCAGAGGGAGGCGCTTCTCTTCCAAGAATTTCTTCACTGTTGGGCCGAAACACAGATTTACCCACTCGGTGAACAAAAGTCTTGTTACCCAGGCTTTCGCATTAGCCCTCCACATAATTGGAAGCTTCTCCTTTAGCACTTTGTGGGCCTTGAAGGCTCGAGGAGTCTCGGAATGATGCATAAGTAGGGGCTTCATCTTGCAATCCCCACTGGCGTTTGAACAAAGTGTGAGCGTAAGCCTGTCTTTCATAGGCTTATGCCTGGGTAGCTTCTCTTCCTTTGTGATGTATATACGTCCGATGAGGCATTTTTTTCCAAAACAGGCCAGTCTCATCACAGTTGAAGACTTGCTGAGAACTGTAGCCTTCCTTGATCGTCATCTCGTCGAACGTCTTAATAAAGGATTCGGCCGGTTTCGTGTCCGAGCTGGCCGCCTCCCCATGCTGCACCACCGAATGGATGCTAGTCCGTTTCCGGAATTTTTCAAACCACCCATGAGAAGCCTTGAAGTCTGGGGTTGGCGTCGATTTCCATTCTCCTCCGTCGTCTTCGGCCTGGGCAATCAAATCGCTGAAAATAGCGCTTGTGGGAGATTGTCGTCTTGATTATCGTATCGCCAGCGATTTCTTTGTCTTTTATCCAGACAAGAAGCAGCCTCTCCATCTCATCGTGCTTGCGGCTTCTCTTGTTGGACAAAATAGCTTTGATGACTTCCTTCTGCATAAGGATGGTGCCTATCGTCAATGGATTTCGGCCGTATTCCTTAGCGATCACACTCAACCGCATGCCAGCTTCATACTTCTTGATAATCTCCAGCTTCATCTCCACAGAAAGCATCCTCTCCTTCAGCAACTTTCTTGGGACCCATGAATACGTATGCTGTACGTAATTAAGTTATGTAGTAATGTACTAAAGTTCTCACACAACACGATAAAGTAGTACAATGAAATCACTAACACAAATTTACATTAATAAACGAAATCATATAGAACGAAAGAATTCCGCATGCGTACACAAATGATGGTGCGAAGCAGTGGGCGAAGGACGCCTTTACGTAGAGCACGATGGGAGAGATGCTGACTAATAGGAGAGCAGGATCTTATGGAGGTGACTAACTTCAGGAACCAATGGGGGAGCGGGAGGATGGTGGCGAGTCTACTCAGTTGGTGGCGACCGAGTTTTTAAAATTGTTATCGGTGGTCTGGGCGAATCTCAGGACTTTACAGCAACAACCTTTCGTAACCTGAACTATTTTGTATGTAGAGCCAAAAAAATCTTCGTATTTGCTTTCGTAACTTGAATGTTTTGTAAGCTGGGACTTTCATATGTCGAGGTACCACTGTACAACTAAGTCACAAACTGATCTGATGCTGACTTCAGTACTTACCCAGTGGATTGGCTCCACGGAATACTTGTCGGAAGTCCTTCTTTCTCATCTGTGGTAAGGACCGAATGTAGTTACGTGCCTGTAAAATAGTAGTAATAAGCAATTGCAATTACTCCTGATGCTGTAGTAATGGGGAAATTTTTTTTACCTAAACTGGAAATTTAAGCAAAACCTAAAAATAAAGGATAATAAAATGTTCATTTTTTTCTGACTGCATCATGTTTTCATTCTGCTATTTACAGCACTGTATAGCACTGACTGGTGACAATATCATATAACCAGGAATATTAGGCCTGATTTATGTTTGTATCCCAGCCAACCTGGTCTTGGACTGTTTTACTTCTCACTTATTAGATTTATTCCTTGAAGTACTAATGTTCAACATTTAAGTCGAATAGCAGTGTTTTTTAACAACATTCTACTGAAACAAACATTTTGAGCTTACTGTGAAAGACTTTTTTTTTTTTTGTTTTTTTTTTTTTTCTTTTTGCCTGAACTAAGAAGTTTGCCCCAAAAGTTAAACATTCTGCTAAAATGATAAAGAAAGAACTGTACAAGGGTAAACTTAATGCATGACACTGGAGTTTATCAAAGAATAATTCCATAAAAAGAAGTTATGATAAGAGTCCAATTCTACGGCTGCAGTTAACTTCAACCAATTAACATTACTGCAACTTTATTAAAGTAATATGTCTTAATCCTCAAAATTGCATTAGTATTACCACTTAATTAAACTATTTTCACAAACTACTAAGACACTGACTGGGGCAAACACCTTTTCCTTAAAAACATGACACCAAGAATACTAGATTTGTAATAAAATCAAACTGCACAGAGAGAAGTTCATGCACATCCTTGCAATGTCCATAGTAAAATAGTTCATTAATGTTTTGCCTACACTTATTACACTCTCCTCTGAGAAAGTTTATCATCCTTCAGAGTTTTACTTAAAATTTCTCTTTTATAGGTTCAAATGGGAAACTTATTGTCTTCAGTAATGTTCAGTATCTATCTGAATTCCCATTTTGTCTAGGTCTTCAATTATGCCCATTTTTTCCATGATGATCTACACCTTCCTACTGTTTTTCAAGGTACTTCCATATACAAAACATCTGGACAACTTTGTGATTAAGATTATAAGATTGTGCTACCTGTACGTACTGCACTTCAGCCTTGAATCCTCAAATCCTTTAGTTATATATCTATTATTTTTGTTTTCAGTGCCCATGCCTCTGCTGCCTCTCTCAAAAGTATTTAAGATATTGTAAAATGAAAGGTTTGTGCACTGTTTGGATTCTTCCAAACTTTTAGGTGACATCTGTGACAAAATTATTATATGGTATTGGGAGTTCCTTCCCCCCACTCAAGCTTGTTTTCATCCATCCCTCTTGAGCTTTGTCATCAAGCCAAAAGATTGACCTCTTTGGTTAGCATTATTAATTTATGGTAAATATAAGGATTTCAATATCCTGGATGATGCCTGCCATTAAGACAAAATACATTCCAGATTGCACAAGAATAAAAACTTATATTACTCACAATGGCAAAATGTTTTGTCTTGCAGCAACTGCATTAAAAACCTTGTGAACAAAGGATAGTTGCCATAAAAGATTCAGCATGCTTAGCCAATGCTCCATCTCATTCTAAATTGTCAAATTCTCCTTACGTGAGGACACCATTTTCTTGAAATGAAATTTACCCAGTATTATTGCATGATAGGTAGTCTTCCCAATGGATTTCAAGCCAAAACAATGGAAATTAAATTGAAGCCCTTCCAAGGGCACAAGTGTCTTTGCTGCATCCTTTCACAATACACTATCTAGTGCCCTGAAGATATGTAAGGCCAAATTACTTTGAAAAGTTAAAAAGTTCCTATTTACCCTGGGTTATTCACATGATTTCTTCTATGCCAGTTTTCACTAATGGATATCAACTCTAATTCTAAGGGTTCCTTGATGAAACCTTTCGGTGGTAACTGTCAGTTCAAAGATGACAACCTAGAGAAACTGGTATACATCAGTTTTTCAACTATGGATATCAACTCTAATTCTAAGGGTTCCTTGACAAAACCCTAGGTGGTACTGTTCAGTTCAAAGATGACAACCTCAGAAAAACTGCTACATCTCCCAGCCATTCCAGTCTTTACAGGTACTCAGCTTGGCAAGCCAATCCAGCTGTCTCCCACACACTTTCTTGACATCTTTCTGTATGACTGGTGCACTAATGACAGGTATCTGCCACTTGGGAAAATCCTTGGTTTACTGAGCAAGAAAAATCAATACAGGCAGTCCCCGGGTTACGGCGGGGGTTCCGTTCTTGAGACGCGTTGTAAACTGAAAATTGTCGTAAACTGGAACCTCATAAAAAAATTCTAAGAAAACCTTAGTTTTAATGCTTTGGAAGCATTGAAAACTATGTAAACTGCATTTTTATTCATTTTTCATCAAAAAAACCTTCAAATATTGATTATTTAGCATTTTTGGTGTAATATTTTTCTGCCAGATCAGCGTTGGAGGCGTCGTAACCCTGGAAATAATTTCTGATGTGAATATATGTAATTGAAAAGCACCATTAACCTCGGAATGTCGTAAGCCAAACCCGTCGTAACCTGGGGACTGCCTGTATCTAAAACCATGTGGGACACCAGAGAAAAGTTAATAAGCTTATCTATCTTCAGACAGTAGTTGACCTTTGAATGAGTCATCAGTAAAACTTCTATAGGGACTCCCCAGTTATCGGCCGACTCGGTTAATGGTGAACCGGTTTCATGGCACTTGTCTGGCACCATAAAAGTCACCGATTTATGGCCCCATAAGATGCCATGTTCCGGTTATTGGCCTCTTTTTCAACCTACCAACAACCTAGGTGAACTTTCCCTTAAATCCACAAACCAAATAAAACATTTTACATTTCTTACATTACTGCCATTACGGCAGAACACGGAATGCTGGTGTACCTAGTAGTTCATACGCGAACAAACCTTCGGTCTTAACAATAGGATAGTTACTAGCGCTTAGCTGGATCTGGTTAAAAAGCAGATGAAAGCAAGGAATCTTGTGATATTTGGCAACACATGCGTAGATCGGGAGAAGAGTGGTCAAAGACCACTCACCTACGCCACTGCGTCAGTCTTTTCTTTAACCACCTGGGCGAGAGTTGTGGTTGACCCCTCTCGGTCTTTACCTGTTTCATTTGTGTTTATAGTGTGTGTGTGTGGCTGATGATATGGCTTCTGCTCCTTCTCGGCCTTGTCAATGTGTGTGCCCTGGAATTCCAGGTTTTCTGTGTTCTCGTTTTTTGGCTTCGGTGGCGCCCGATCCCCACATCACGTGCATCAGGTGCGGTTTTAATTTTTGTACTATAACGAATCCTTGCACGGAATGCCGGGCATGGCCTAAAGAGCAGTGGAATTCGTTTTATAGCAAGAGAGAGCATCAGAGGGTTTCGACTCTTCCTTCATGGGAAGGTTTTTTGCCTCTTCCCGATGCTTCGTCTCTTGCAGTACTCACCCCCCCATAGTAGCGTTGTGCCTGTGTCTCCTTCCTTTTCTTCCATTGATTCATCACTGGAAGTATCGGGGGGCCCTCAGGCTGATTTTTGTAATGTCGCCCCTTCTTCTTCATGAGTTAATTTGATTACAAATTGTCTTAGAAAATTTGTCATTTTACACCTCATGGTATTTGCTTACCGCACTAAAGCACTTTTGCAACTGTTATAAAAGCCTACTAAAGAAATACATAAGATGCAATTAAGATACTGCTTTGATACCTTCTCTATTGAAATATAACATGAATGCTAACTTTTGGATTATTTAGGCGACTAAATTAATAAACATCAAAAAATTTTTTGTTTTATGGCATTGATAAACATGCACCCTTTACCAATAGCACCAACCTGAGAAAACAGGGATTTCAGTTAAGTGAAGGAAAACTATATAAAATCAACTATGTACAAAATGGAATAGTATATATCCAAAGATGTAAATTTTGTGCAGTTCATTCACCTTCACAATATTTTTAGAAGTCTTCTCAACCCCGTTTTAAGAGTTTCTTTATTCTGTCTCTTTGTCTCTATTCTGAAATTCCTTTCCATAAACAAACATTGCTTTTTATACAAATATAAACTCTTAGTTATGTCTATGTTTTCGAATGGTGCATTTACTGTTCTAGACAGTGAGGGAAAATTGAGAGAGAGAGAGAGAGGAGAGAGAGAGAGAGAGAGAGAGAGAGAGAGAGAGAGAGAGAGAGAGAGAGGAGAGAGAGAGAGAGAGTTCTCATTACTTAAGAGAGTGTAATCATTAGGAATTATTACGGAGACAGAGAAAAAAAGAAAGAGAGAGAGAATTACAAGAATTCACTGACCTCTTAAGTCTCAACATTCCCCACCGTTCATATTACATTGAAATATTTGACAGCTCTGGCTTCCAGCATCTCTTTGAGTTAACACAAAAGATGGAAAGATAATTCATATGCATTTTGTAATTAGTTTATTATTATTATTATTATTATTATTATTATTATTTAACCTAATTAATATTTGAAAATATTAATAAACATATACATGTACTACCATACAGATTCTCTCATCTCAGAATATGAGAGATGAGAGAGAGATGGAGAGAGAGAGAGCGAGAGAGAGAGAGAGAGAGAGAGAGAGAGAGAAGAGAGTTAGTTGTCCTTACTTAAAATAGTACAACTGAAAGGTTATTTTATTTTTTTTAAATACTATCACATACAAAATTTTGTAATTAGTTATATATTTATTTTCTAATTTATTAATATTTGAAAATATTAATAAACGATATATATATGTACCATAAAAATTCTCTCATCTCCATAAATGAGACAGAGAGAAATATTACTTATATATTATTTAATGTTTTTTAATTTACATACAAAAGCTTGAAAACATATAAATTATATTAAAAAATGAAAACAAATACTTTTCCAGGATTTCTCAATGATTCTAAAATGTTCATGTTTGCATTTGTGTCTGCGAAAAACTTGTGTATGATAATCAGTTAGTGTATGATAATAGTTAGGGTCCCAATGAAAAGTTCCTGCTATGGTGAATTTACCCAACTTGGATCACGTCAGATTGAGGTACTTTCTGGACTTTAGGTGCACTGGGATGTGTAAATAAGCATCCTGCATATCTATAAGTTGTCATCCTGTTGCCTCAGTGAATATATAACATAACAGAATGACTTGTTTCCATCTTGAATTTCATTGTTTCAGCAAAGAAATTTAAGGCACTAACGTCCAATGCTTTGGGAACCACAAAAGGACAACTGTAGAAACCATCCGAACAGACCTCTTCGATGGCTTTCATCTGGAGGAGGGATGAGTGTTTGAGAGGGCAGACTACCTCTCTGACCCTACGAGTAGGCGGTGAACATGATGGGCACGTTAACTAAGGGAGGTTCCTCCTTGAATGGAATAGAACAACCTTCTTTCAACACTTCCACAATCTAATCTGCTCATTCTCATACTCCATCTCTCCCAGAAATGGAGGAGTCGGGCTCCAACTGGCACATGGAGGGAAGGAACTTCTCGGGGGAAGGCTTGGCTTATAAGAGTGAGACAAGAAATGAAGGTTCTTCCTGGGTCTAGAATGAGGTCTTGATCTGCCACTATGAAAGGGTAGAGGCTGAAGAGGAGACATCAATCTGGAATTAATCCAGATTGATGTCTTCTTTTTGAGATCCGAGGCAAGGTCACTGACGACAGATTGTGGGAAGAGGCGTTGGCAATCGAAAGGCAAAAGCAACAATGCTGACTTCTGAGAGGCCTTGATGCTCTTCGAGGTAAACTAAAACCAAAGCGCTCTCTTTTTGAGCACGCGCCTTCAAGCAGAGGAGGAGAGCACCAATCTGGAAGTTTAGTGGAGTCACTCGACCTGCCGCCCATAAAGTTAAAGCTGGGAAAGATGGAGCTGCTGGAGAGAAAACCCAGGGAACGCATGCAGTAAAAAATTCATCAAGGCTGCATAAGGCGAAAGTGTAGAATTCTGATCTATTCCGCCAATATCACTTCTTCATCCGACGAGATCAGTGATAAATGTGAGTCCACAAGTGTCTGAGAAGCCATGTGCACTACTGTCAAGGGCTCCTTATTAACTAAATTTATGCTGGCGGCAAGCTGTCACTGAATTGGGGCAACGACGGGACCACAGTGTTG
>NC_061109.1:40446012-40466012 GCF_015104395.2 Macrobrachium nipponense
CACTTTCCCCTGAACAAATTTATGGTAACTGTTCCTAAATAGTACTGATTTTTTTTTTACTTATGTAACTTGTATTTAAAACAAGACTTTTTTGATATTATGTACATTTAAGAGTTACATCAGTTAAATGGAAGTAAATAGGCGAGACCCTCTGCTGTGGCAATCTATACTTAATAGAGCCAGCTTTGTTAGGCTTATTTTGATCCTTTACCATGAAAGTATTTTGCATTTTCAGTTGTCCTTTCAGCAAAAACTGAGGTGCTTGTTGTTATGATCAGAAATTTATAGTATATAGTTGTGAATGCAACTAAAAATTTGTATAATTTTCATTACTGTCATCCTCAGGAATACTGCTTATTGTTTTATTCTGAGTGTTACTCGACACCTGTCTAGTTAGCCTTGGGTAGTTTTCTCGGTAAACTGTGATGTTATTTATTTTTTAATGTCAATAGGAACTAACAAGTATCACATCCATGAACTCCAATTGGGAGTATGATAGCAAAGCCTTTAACTTCATTAACACATTTGTGTGCAGTTATATTTCTGAATTTCTCATTTGTTTTAAAGGGGATATTTGTTACAAGACTTGGTAGCTATAAGGATTTCATTTTAGAGTTCAATATTCAGACCATATATAAAACCAGGTTAAGTTCACACTGCAGCTATAAGAGATAATCAGTTTATTTGTACTTTTTGATCTATTGCTGTTTTCATGTTTGCTCCTCTCAGTTTACACGTCCATTTAGATATGGCAAGTACTGTACTTTAGTTTCCGTAGGAAATGTGCAATATTAATATAGACACAATATTATTCTGAATATTTTCAATCTTGATTGTGGTCATACATACCATACATATATTTTTTTGTATCTTGAGTACCACTGTTGAATTTTACTTTTGCAATGTATGAGGGTCATCAGTTTTGTAACCTCTTGTAAAGCTGCACATTCTGGAAGTACTTGGAGAACATTTAAGTTACCTATGCAGTGTTTTGTCTTTTTCATTTTAAAATTTTGAAATGGAACAGTTCAGAAACAACACTGTTCAATAAATGTTTATCTTGAACATAAAAACAATAATTGTTTATCTTGAACATAAAAAGTTTATTGTAAAGCAGATGTCTTAATATATTTTTAAAAGCTTGTTTGTATGTATTGAGAGAGGTCTAAACACATTAACTTTTAGTCCCCAAAAAAATGGCAATACAGTCCTCTTCCAGGCCAATCCTTATGGCCAAATAGGTGAAAATTTCATTAACATTAGTGTTTCTAGTCACTATATGAAATATCACTGATGGCCAAATTCATTTTCTGCATATTTTCTGCACTATATGAAATAGGAAGGATCAACAGAATATTAACATGTTATTTTAAAAATCTGTTGAATGCCACAGGTAACCAAACAAATTTGAGCAATAAGATCAAAGTTGCTGCTCAAGTGACTGGTAACAGATTGAAAGTTTTTAGTCCTTGGTCTGGAACATTTTTCATCAAACCAATGCTTGAGTGGATCATTTATACAAGTACTTACTGTATTCTGCTTACATGCTTTTCCAGGCAATTACCTCCTCAAGATGCTGTGTGCCTTAAAGAGCCACCTGAAAAATGAAAAAAAAAAAAAAAATCATCATTCTTACTGAAACAATGTACATACATTTTCAAGATAAGTTACATGTAAGAGATTTGCTTTAATTTTAAAACATTTGGTGTACTTCTCATCATTATAATTACAACCTTCAGAATGCTCTACACACAGTGTTTTTTTTTTTTTTTTTTTGCCCCTTCAAAGTAAGTAAAGTTGCACATCAAAAAATAAATCAATAGGAAATAGATTCAAACACCTGAAAAGTTTCATGAGGTAAATATGCAGCAGTTAATAAAGTTGTTTTTACATTGCAATTTTCAAATGGTTACTTGAATGGTTCTTGGTTTTTAACTCATTTCTTAGTATGGATATGTAGTGCTGTAATCAAATAAAATTTATGAAGTCTTTTCTAATTGATACACCAACATTTTTGTATGGTACCTTTCCAGGAATTGGGATTCATAGGTTGTTAATGTTCAAATTACTGAAAATTGTGCAGGCAATGGAACTTGTCTAGTAAGTAGCCCTGGGTTGCCTTAAGTGTTGTGGAGAGCCCATCTAACAATTGTAATTTTTTAATATATAATAGTTGTTTTCCCAATTTCAATATTTAATCAAGCCAAATTGAAATTAAAGGTTACAGTATGCCTAAAACAAATGCAAATTCTCCTAAATTAGTAGATAATATTTTTATTAATGACCTGCTGATTTGTCAAATGCAAGTAATGATTTTTAATACGAGTTAGATAAGAAAACTTTTTTTAGTAAAGGCTAACAAACAATTGCTTCACCTAAATTACACACAGTCTTAGGCCATGAACAAAAATGTAAAAAAAAACTGTCAAAACAGGATGAAAGTGTACTCTGAAGCAAACAAAACCCTGTTATTCAATTACATTAACAAAAAAATACACAGAATTAATGAAAAGAGACTATTCTATTTCTATATTAATTTCATTATTTTTTAGGTAAAAAAATGGGCAAGACTGACACCAACCAAAAGTAATTACAGTATTGGAATGTAAAAATGCATTCCAATATGTACTGCAGTTTCTGAGAGGGGGTGTAAATGTTACAGATTAGTGTAAAAGAATGAGGGGAATATTGCAGTTTGAGAGGGGTGTAAATGTTACAGATTAGTGTAGAAGAATGAGGGGATGATACAGGGTACATGGTTGTTCAAGCCTGTGCAGTTGGATTCTCTTCCATATATGGCATATAGTACTTGGGGTTTACAGGAAGGTATGCTATTGCATGATTCACGCAATTGTAGTGATCAAACTATTATCCCGCTGTCACATTTTCTACCAACTTATAACAGTTAGGGAAAAAAAATTTTTTACCAAATTGGTAAACTACAAAATTATCAGTTATCCAGTCACTATTTTTGAAGATTTAATTTATTTAATAGGATTAAACTAAGAACAAACTTTGCAGACATTCCCATTTAAGAATGGACTAGTTAATATATATGATAAATACCACTCAGATGTAGTGATATTGGTAAAATACACATTTGATACATTGCAATACAAATGCAAAGCTTTGCACACTAAAATTGCTTCTGAAGTGCTGCTACATTTGAAGTAGAATATTTATAAGAAATCTTCCCATTCCCAAATGCTCACACCTACATACAATCACAAGCATTAGCTATGTTCGTTTCAGAAATTCTTCCAGCCAGCTTCATGAGAATTAAGCATTTTATTTTTATTAGTTGTAATCTTGAAAGGCAAGTTTCCACCCCACAAATTTTTTGTAATGACACTAAAGATACTAGAAAACCAAAGTGCTGAATTGTTCTTAATTTCATCTTACAGCTATTCTATTCCTGATTACCTTAGTCTTTACTGAAGAGTGAAGTTACAGTTTTTATCCTGTTTCTAGAGTACTAAATAGTTGAAGTTTTTGTTACAAATTGTGTGTGTATGTCTATGTATGTATGTGAGAAGCAGGCATTTGTAACTGTAATTTGCTTGTTAGATGTACTCTTGACCTTGTTTTTTTGCTGAAGATGGGTATGTAGGTTGTCTACATTTAGGCAGTTCTCACTGGTACTTCTCTTACAATAATATCTTTCAACAGCTTTAAACAATTTTTGTATACTACTTTGGAAATCTTAATTTTTATAAAAACAAAATATTTCCACTGCCATTCAACATGTTAATGTTTTTTAAATGAAAGTGTCACTTATTTTCAATATAATGAAAGCTTTTTATTAGACTAAATGTTTTCGTTGCAGGTACCAAATATTTTAGTTGTGATTGATTGGCTTTACCAATTTTTTTTTTTCAATTTTATAACATACTAATGATATCAGGGTTATTCTTTAGTAGAGTAGATTATTATTGTTTACAAGTAATCAAAGCATGTTATTAGAACTTGAAATCTTTTGTTTAAAGAAGTATATAACCTGTATTTTGGCAATTTTTACTCCTAGTCTTCAAATAACACATGAATGCTATTTTACAAATCCATGAGTTGCAGTAACCGTCCTTATACTTTATTGTAAATACAAGTAAATTGCTTTATAATGGAATTTTTATTTCCTTGTGTGTTATTACATTTTCCCCCTAGTATAGTTCTTAAAGTTTAATTAAAGTGTTTCATGGCTGTCCTGTTTATTACAAGTATTTTATAAGATTGTGATGTGACATTAATGCATCAGTTTTAAGTTCTAAGATATTATATACGTAAGTCCATTGTTTATATTTTAACAAGATTTTTACCGACTTTTTTTGGAGGTACGTATATTTTTTAAGTAGATGTAACATGAATCCAATGATTATAAGATATGATCCAACCTCTACATTTGTAGCATGACTGGAGCCAAAATTTAAATAGACATTTTTGGCATTTTATACATTTTTGGCAATTTATCTGCAAAAACCTTGAAATAAAGCTTGCTAGTCATACTTGCTTGTTCTAGGTCAAATAATGGCCATATCATCAAAGCAAATTGGCCAATAGGCCAAAATGGATTGTTATTAATATTGATTGCACTTTCAGTAGGACATAAGTATAACTAAAATTTGCTTGATATCCATATAGTCTCTAGCTACAATGCTTTTTGCTTTATACTTCTGCCATTACCCTTGATTATTTTCTTACATAATTGTAAATTTAAACTAATTCATTATGTAATAATAAACATTGGTTAAAACCGAGTGAAACACAAGCCATAAGTCTTGGACAGCAAGCCTCAGTGAAATGACAAATTTTCTAAGACAATTTGTATTTTTCATAGCTACAAACCTGAGGCCTTAATAGGATAATTTCTAGCGCCTAGCTGGATCCGGTTAGATCGCAAATGAAAGGAAGGAATCTTGTGAGATTTGGCAACGCATCCGTATAATGGGTGAAGAGTGGTCAAGGACCACATCTACGCCACCGTGTCAGTCTTTCCCAGCTCAGGATGTCTTAGCAGAGAGAGGGCAGCTAGAGGTGGACAGTACAATGTTAAGACCTCAGGTTTGTAGCTATGAAAAATACAAATTATCTTAGAAAATTTGTCATTTGTTCATATGCGAACAAACCTTCGGTCTTAACATTAGGATAGACTCATACTTGAAGGGAGGTACAAGACATCCTAAAGTGGCTGGGGCCCTACACACCAGTCCAGCTCTCCAAAGGAATAACTTCCAGAGAGGGACTGAAGCCTGTAAGAAGCTAGATAAAACTGTATCTAACCACCCAGACACAGAGTGACGTATAATGATATATGGGAGAATCATTGTATAGGGAACCAAAGAGAAACTTTTGACTGTCCAATAGCAAACCAACACACCAGGGTTTGTTTTAAGCGCCTCAGTGGCGTGGTTGGTATGGTGTTGGCGTTCCACCTTGGTGGTCGCGGGTTCGATTCTCGGCCATTCCATTGAGGAGTGAGAGATGTGTATTTCTGGTGATAGAAGTTCACTCTCGACGTGGTTCGGAAGTCACGTAAAGCCGTTGGTCCCGTTGCTGAATAACCACTGGTTCCATGCAACGTAAAAGCACCATACAAACAAAAACCAGGGTTTGTTACCACTCCCAACTCCCCCTTGCCAGGGTGGAGCATATGCTACCAAATAGAGGGTTGGATATTGGTATACCAAGCAACCACACTCAGTATGACTACGTTACTTACCTGTATCAGACCAGTCCAGTGAATGACAAGTCTATTCCTTAGACCGCCCAAAGGAAGAAGGAAAGGTACAAGAGAAAGAAAGAGATCAGCCAACTTACTCATTCTCTCACCCACACAATCATCTGAGGTAAGATACCAAAAAAACAAAAAAAAGTGCCCTGTTAAGGGCAACAATGAGTTACACAACCTGTTGGGCAGCCACCACAGGACCTAAGGAAAACTTGTCCATAGACCTGTGGGCAACATCCTTAAGATAGGAGGAGGTGAATGTGGATTGGCATAACCAAGTACCAGCGCTCAGCACTCTACGTACAGCCAAGTTCTTTATGAAAGCCAGAGAGGGACCAATACTCCTAACGTCATGCGCTCTAGCCTGCACAGATGTGGTGGCGGAATCATCAAGAGTCAAGTATGCCTGTCTGATGGCTTCCCGTATCCAAAAAGAGATAGTATTCTTCGACACCTCTTTCTTTGTACGTCCTGTGCTAACAAAAAGTCTGCAGCAGCCTGGCCTAAGGTGCCGTATACTTTTAAGATAGCAACACAGGGCCCGGACAGGACACAACAAAAGCGCTAGAGCATCACCCCACAGTCATTCAGTGATGGAATGGAAAATGAAATGAACCTATCATTGTGCACAGAGGGATTTTGGGTTTTGGCCACGAATTCCGGGACAAATTCGAAGGACACAGACCCCCAACCCCTGGTGTGCTTCATTCACATCATAGCTCAGACCGTGGAGCTCTCCTACCCTCTTTGAAGATGCCAAGGCCAGAAGGAAAACTGTCTTGAGCGTGAAGTTCCTGTCAGATCGAGAAGAGTCTACTTGAGACTCAGAGGTCTGGAAAAACTAACCCCTTAATATATATATATATATACTGTCAGATAAGCGACGCAGGGGCTCATATAAACCCTTAGTGATGCTCTTGAAACACCAAGGAAACGAAACATCCCACGTCGGAGGCTTTAGTTCCCTAGGAGAACTCGATTGCTCAAACCCCTTAACTAGCAAGGAAAGTTCCCAGGACAAGGAGATGTTCGACACCTCTATGACGTAACACTAAACTCAGGGCTGCCCTGTAGCCTCTAATGGCAGAAACGGAATGTTTCTCATCTCTGAGGAAGGTTAAAAAGTCTGCTATTCGCTGAATAGAGGTCGCAAGTGGAGAAAAACCCCGTTTACGACACCAATCACAGTAGATTGGCCATTTGCTATGGTAAACCGCAGAGGTCGACCTTCTGAGACTGCTGGACATATGGCCTGCTGTTCTCTGAGAAAAGCCTCTCGCTCGGAGGAAATACTTGATAGCCTCCAACCGTGAAGAGACCGGGATTCTACTGACTGGTGGAACATTTCCGCATGTGGCTGACACAGGAGATGCCACCAAGGGGAATTTCCCTCGGAACCTCCAACAACAATAATAGCAGATCTGGAAACCATTCCGCCTGAGGCCACAGAGGGGCTACCAAAGTCATCCTGAGACCCTGCGAACTCATCAGCCTGTTCAGATGTGTTGGACAGCAAGCCCTTGAGTGAAACGGAAGCCATATGATGGTGTTAATAATTAATCTTGAAAGAGTCAACAGTTCAACATAAGTGATTCTTCTAGGGCAGTTAAGATGAAATGCTCCTCTGGAGGTATGGAATGCATCCCCGACAAAATGACAATTTCTACATAATACACCTAATTCCCATAGAAGGTACTCACTGACTCCAAACAACGATCAGGTATTACTCTTAAACCTTATACTAGGAAGAACAGGATTTACTACAGCATTTTGACCTAATCCAACAGTAAATCTTGTCCTCAGAACAAAAACGAAGATAGTTTGCTTCAGTTTTGAAATATATAATGAAATGTCAAAAATTCATGGATACAAGAAAGCAAAAGCACAAAGATGATTAATTTTCAAAGTTCTGTACTAAAGAAGCCAATGGTATGAATGTTATCAAATGCGATCCAAGAATAACATTTACTTTATTTGCTTAATCATATCCATGGAAAAAAATAGCAAAAACGTGATGACTTTCTCACTACAAAAATAAAGGAGAGGCGTTGGGGGGAGGGGGGGCCGGCTTCAAAAATGTGTAAAACAATATATACTGTACATCGTAAACAAAATTCAACATCGTCTTGCAGACCTGATGTAAAATTAATGCAAGTTTTAAAAATCTTTTAGGAACGTTTGGGCAACTAAATATTTGTTTATGTAACATGCCATTTGTGACAGTAAAAAACATATTCCAAATATTAAATTACACACACATAATACGTACTGTACTTCTAAATTCTCTTGGCTCATGATTTAGGTAAATATTTTAAAATAACATTATTTCATAAGCAACAACCCTCATGATGCTAGTTTTGTGGTCATTCGCTAAATGTTTGCTGCCGAATTGCTTCATCAAGCTTTTGAAGCCAAGCACTCAGCTGAAGATGTCCCTCACCCTGATACTTGTCATCCTGAATCTATTCTTATAAAATCTGCATTTCACTCCAGGAATGCTAAGAAAATTCATGATAACCTTGATAGCTGGGGCGAAGATCCAGATGGTTTCTGCCCTTTTTTGTTCAAAAAGGTTTCTAGTGTTGTCTCCCAGGATTAATAGCCCATAGATTTTTATGTAAACGAAGTATCTTTGCTGATGAGCGTAAGTTTCTGAAGAGTGACTTATCTGCAGACTGCAGTATCTATAATCCAATTTCTGTACTTTCAGTGGTCTCCAAAGTTGCAGAAAAACATTTTTAAGCCACTATGCAGTACAAGCACTGTATATTTCCGTGTATAAGACCTATAATCCTAAAATTCACCTTAAAAACTGCGGGTCGTCTTATATGTACTAGCATTCTAAAAATCAAACCTTTAATTCCAAGTGATGTTTATCAGTAAGCTGACTAGCCTTGGTGTCGGTGCGATAACCACCGACATACACATAAAAAGATCCAAATTATGAAATAAACTGATAATGAAGGTAATGAAACCATTTTTACCTTGTCTATTATGATTGGCATATTCTAAGAATAATTCCATCAATGAAAACAACTGGTCTATGCAAGCCGAGCTGAGAAAATGTAAACATCAAGTTATGGTTGCGCTCACCTTATCTTTCAGTAACATTTCACAAAATTTAAAGGTACTGTAGTGTAATTACGGTAGTATGCATTAACATTTAGGATTTGGGATTACATATATTAATTTTTCATTAAGAATTCACTATCATTTTGGTTTGTTTGTTTGTTTCTATGGTGATTTTACGTTGCATGGAACCAGTGGTTATTCAGCAACGGGACCAGCGGCTTTACGTGAATTCCGAACCACGTCGAGAGTGCACTTCTATCACCAGAAATACACATCTCTCACACCTCAATGAAATGCCTGAGAATCGAACTCGCGGCCACCGAAGTGGCACGTACGCCAAACTATCATTTTGGTGGTAAATAATACAATTTTAGATTACATACAACTGTTTAGAACAATTTAGTTATATAAACGATAATTATCATACATTATTGTATTGTTATTGGGGGCTGTTTATATTGTTATTGGGGGCTGTTTGTGATAGTCGATGAAACGTAAACAAAATGGTTTCCCTTTTAGGCGATGTGTGTAGGAAAAACATGATATAGAATCATCTTTGTTAATTTGTTTATGTATTTTGAATTTCTAAGGATACAGTAAGTAGAACACCATTTCTAAGGATACAGTAAGTAGAACACCATCATCTTTACATAAACAAGAGCTAGCCTATACACGGATGGTTTGGTAATTTAGCAGCTGTCCTACACTACTGACAGGAGATACCGTCATGAAAATGTGCCATACTTTTTTACCTAGTCTTACCTAAAGGTCGTCTTATACATGGAAATACTTCATGTGGAATCCAAAGAATTGTTAGCTAATAATCAATACACATATAGGAGGAGGTTACGTAAAAGAGATTCTCTTTTATATTTGACATGCCCTTTGGAAGAGAACCTTGATAAGGATTTTGAGTGTCAAGTATTTCAAATAGATTTAGTGCTGTTTTTGATTTAGTAAATCAAAAGGCACCTACGTATACAGGCAGTCCCGTTATCGGCGGAGGTTCCGTTCTCAGCAGGGTGCTGATAGGTGAAAACAGCCATTAACTGAAACTTGGTGATTTATGGTGTTGAATTTCAGTTAATGGTGCCTCTTTAGGTATGTTATGGCACCATAACCATTATCAGAGCCTTATGGCGCCGATTACCGAAACTCGGCTCATTATGGCGCCATAAATCAAAGATTGTATGGCACTAAACAAGCGCCATAAAACCGGATCGCCATTAACAGAGTCCACCGATAACCGGGTACTGCCTGTAATTAAACTGAAGAATCTTATGTGTTGATACGATTTAGAAATATGTCAAGATTTCCTTACAGGTAGACAGCAAGTTGCTGTAAATGAGATCTTTAGTGAAACGAGACCTATTGTGTCTGGTGTTCCACAAGGTGGTGTTCTTGATCCAGTGTTATTTTTTGTGTATAAAATTGACATGATTATATGCTTAGAAAACAAGATTGTTCAGTATGCCAATAATGCAACACTTGTGGGTGTAGTAATGAGAAATGAAGGTGTCAGTAGTCTCTAATTGCGACATTAGGCAGATTACTGAATGGTGTTGTCGGTAAGATATCAGGATGAATTAGAGTAAAATGAAAACCCTATTGATTAATAATTCTTATACAGATTTTCAACCCCCATCCTCCCATTCAGGTGGACGGGACTCTGCTGAAAGAGACTGAAGCTTTGAATTTACTACTTGGTATAACTTTTGACTGACATCTCACTTTTGAGGAACATGTAATGAAAGTGGCAGCAAATGCTGCAATGAAGTTAGGAAGTATACATAAGGCCTCATATATTCAAAAAGATAAAATCAATGCAGCCTGTTTTAGACAATTTATCCTTCCTTTACTACAATACTTTTCTCGGGTGTGGATGTCTGCTTCTGAGAGAGATTTATCGCTTAGAGTGGCTTGCAATGGTTAGTTTTAGTTTCCTAACACTGCCAGTTATGACTTACACCATCGTCAGATGGTCTCGTTTGTCAATTTTCCATAAGATGTATTCTAACAGTGAACTTTCACTATATTGTAATTGATCCCTGATCCTCTTTTCCTGCTGGGAACAACAAGATTTGCTGAACAGCATTACCAATATGCAGTAAATGTGCCACACTGTGGAACTTCTCAGTTCAAGAGGGCTTTTTATTCCTCACACTGTTGGACCGTGAAACAGTCTCCCTGAGGATGCTATGCAATTAGAACATTAAAGTTCAACAAAGATGCAATGCATTGCGGTACTGTAATACCTTAAATAATCCATCTTGTTTTTTAATGATATACATTTTTATCTATTAATTTATCTTTTTTTCACTTTCTAATAACTATCTCTTCTTTCTGTATTTCCTATTATCTTTTGTAATTTGGGAATAACAGAAGGAGAGGATATTAAACACCAAGAGATGAAAGACACGATCAGGAAAGAATACGTATGCAGAGACTTAAGGTGATACTCAAAACCAAACTCAACACCTGAAATATAACGAAAGCTATAACCACATGGGCAGACCAGTAATCAAATACAACGCAGGAGTAGGGGAGTGGACGAAGGCTGAACTCCGCAGCATGGACCAGAAAACTAGGAAACACATGACAATACACAAAGCATTACACCCAAGAGCAAATGCAGACAGACTATACATAACACGAAAGGAAGGAGGGAGAGGGATACTAAGCATATAGGACTGCGTCAACATCGAGAGCAGAGTACCAACATCTGAAAACCAGTGAAGACAAATGGCTAAGTAGTGCATGGGAAGAAGGACTGATAAAAGTAGATGACGACCTAGAAATATAGATAGGAGAATGATAAATAGAACAGAGGGATGGCACAGCAAATCAATGCGTGGACAGTAAATGAGACAGACTAAAGAACTTGCCAGCGGTGAAACATGGCCATGGCTACAGAAGGGAGAACTCAAGAAGGAAACAGAAGGAATGCTAACTGTGGCACAATACCTGATATGTCCAATAATATAAAAATGAGACCATAAACCATATGGCAAGCGAATGTCCAGCATTTGCACAGAGCCAGTACAAAAAAAGGCACAACTTAGTAGCAAAAGCCCTCCACTGGAGCCTCTGCAAAAGACACCAGCCACCTTGCAGTAATAAGTGCTACGAACACCAACCTGAAGGAGCAATAGAAAACGATCAAGCAAAGATCCTCAGGGACTAGGGTATCAAAACAGATAGGGTGACACGTGCAAATAGACCAGAAGTGACATTGATTGACAAAATAAAGAAGAAAGTATCACTTATTGATGTCACAATATCATGGGACGCCAGAGTAGAGGAGGAAGAGAGAGAAAAGATTGATAAATATCAGGACCTGAAAATAGAAATAAGGAGGATATGGGATATGCCAGTGGAAATTGTACCCATAATCATAGGTACACTATGGGATGGAATGGAATGGAATATGAAATTTAGGCTTGAAGCCAAGCACTGAAATCCATAGGGATTATTCAGCACTATAATGAAATTGGTTTGACATGAATATTTATGTTGATGATTTTATAAATTAAATAAAATACAGGCGATTTTAAAACTATGGTAAAAATGGATATCCGCCATAAAACTTATAACTTGGCATTTTGAGTGTGCAAACAAGAATAAAAAATTTATACATACATTAAACAACTTTTAGTGTATACACTACACTTTGCAACATACCGGGAGGTCAATATTAAATTTCATTAAGAAGGTTATTGTCTCTAAGGAATCCAACAATTCTATTAACAGCTACATCCGGACCAAGCAGTTCTGCTATATCCCTGCTCACTAACCCATGTCTCTGTCGTGCTGCAGAATACTTATGGCAATGTAATTTAATGTGTTCCACAGTAAGAGGAGTCACACTGCATACAGACTGGCGCATTTACCCCTTCCAAGAGGAATCGGGGGGTCAATCTAGTATGGCCAATTCTTAGACGACATAATACAGTTTCTACCCTATGATTTTGTTGGAAGCCAGAGGGCCAATGTTCAATACTTTGTCTGATCTTCCTGTACCTTTTTATTGTTGGTCAGATGGGGAGACGACCAACGTGCTTGCCATTTATTTTTAACATATGAACGAATAGTCCATTTCATGTCAGTAGAAGGAATATGGTGGAGGAAAGCTACCGAAGTAGCTCTAGGACTCATGCAGAAGGGTGTGCTCCTAGAAACAGCACACACGGGGAGAAAAGTGATGTACTCCTATGGGGCAAGATGCAACCTAGAACCTACACTATAAAAACCACCTACTCAAATAGAATGACTGTGATAGAAAAAAAAATAATAAGACTAAATAATCAAGACTGTAAGGATTACATCTGGGGACATCAGGTTGGAGTTTGGAATGGAAAAATGTGCCGTGGTCAACATACAAAAAGGCATAGCGACAAGGACTGAAGGGATAAAGCTACTACTATGAGATTCAGAGCCTTTGTCACGGTGTTTTTCCGGAATAACTTTTTTCTGTGCATTTGACAAAAATATTATTTAGCCATAGTATACTTTACATCCCTACCGAATTTTTGGCAGCATTCTTTATTACTTACCTATATTAGAAAAAAGTATATTCATCAGAGTAAAATGAAGCAGCCGAAGCCAGTGGTGGCATACTCTAATGTATGGGTTCAAAGTTATACGTGACATAATCATATGATGTTCCGACTCCTCCCACAAGGTAATGACGACAAACAGCTGTCTCTGAAATTCTGAATGAATCTTCGTACCTTGTCAAAGCTTCAAGAATGGTGGCTATAAGTCATTATTTCCCCTGATTGCAAGACAGCTTTTGCGATTCGACTTGCACAATTGTTTAAAAGTGAGGGGGCCCATGGCAAACCCTGCATAAGCTTAAACCGTAAATGAATAATAGGGGGGTAAGGAGTACACCTGGATACCCAAGGCTATCTAGTTTTTGTCATTTGTTGACTTCCATAAGGAGCAGAAATATAATTATATAAGGTCTATAAAGCAATACAGTGGACTCCCTGTATTCGTGTTCTCCGGATTCGTTGACTCACACATTCGCGGATTTCTCTCGGGAACATTTCCCCGCATTATTCACGGAAAATTCGTCTATTCGCGGTATTTTTCTATGAGAAATGTCCACAATTTTTTTTTCATCATAAAATGCACTTTTTGTGATAAAACTATTAAAAAAAAAAAACAGGTATAAAAATTTTTAGTGGGTTTTTCTTGAGTTTTAACTAACAAAATAGGAGGTTTTAAGCATTTTTATTGGGGTTCCAACTATTCACAGGTTCTAACTATTTACGGGGGTTCTGGTATGCATCCCCCGTGAATACGGAGGGACCACTGTAGTTGTTGATTTCTTAGTAAAATATAACTTCCGGAGCAACATTAAAACTTGCTTTGCCAAAAAAAAAAAAAAAAAAAATGTCATGGGTTATAATACATCACTGAATGACCTCTACAGGTCCCAGTGCTTAGCTAGAAGTCTAAATTCTATCATCCAAGCTAATCCTATGCAATTGCCTACTTATTACAACGTTCATCACTGTTGTATTAGGGAAAATATCAAAGGAGTTATGATGAATGCCAAAGTTTTCTTCACTTTGTTAATTGATTTTTAATTATATGATTTTTCAATGGAGAAATAGTGATAGAAAGTATACGTACATACATACATACTACTACTACTACAAAGTGTAAAAAAGTATTGGTTGTATTTCATTGTTGCCAGAGGTGGAGACTTTTTCACAAATAGCCAATTATCCATCGAGAAGGATGAAGTTAATGACGTCATAAGTTACATCATTATATCTTCAAAAGACATTCCTCTGAGTTTGCTGGTGATGTCTACAAGAAGTATGTGTTTCTCTTATAATTACCAGAATTATGCAACTTTCGCAATACAGAATACAGTATAAAAATTAGGTAGGAATGCAAGATACCCTGTGACAAAGTGTCATCTTTGTCAGGTACGTTGATAAAATTTTATTCTGGAAAAACACTCAGACACCGGCTGTGAACCTCATAGTAATTGGGAATAGCATCAAACACATAGATGAGACAGGATACAAATACCTGGGAATAATAGAAGGAGATGATGTAAAACACCAAGAGATGAAAGAAATGATCAATAAAGAATGCATGCAGAGACTTAATGCGATACTAGAGTCAAAACTCAACGTCAGAAATATGATAAAAGCCATCAACACATGGGCAGTACCAGTAATCAAATACAGCACAGGAGTAGTGGGATGGATGAAGGCAGAACTCCTCAGCAAAGGCCAGAAAACAAGGAAACATATGACAATGCACAAAGCAATACACCCAAAAGCAAATATGGACAGACTATGCATAACATGAAAGGAAGGAGGGAGAGGTCTACAAAGCATATAGGACTGCGTCAACATTGGGAACAGAGCACTGGGGAAATATCTGAAAATCAGTGGAGATGAGTGGCTAAGGAGGGCATAGGAAGAACCTTGAGAAAACTTAGTTCACAGTCATGGTTCTTTAGGAAGTGTTCTGCTGTTTTTAATTTTTAATTCTGGTATTTCAGATGTTTCTGACAGTGACAGTCTTTCAGGAACCTAGTAGTTTAAAGATGCTACTGAACTCCTCATTATCTACTACAATTATGGCAGACCATAAAAGGAAACCAATGTGTTTGGTTAGAGGCAAATACAAAATAAGTCACAGGATGTATTCTGAACATTCCCATGATATAGTCTACTTCTGTAGGTTCCAATTCTGATTAAGGTACGTAATGTTAACTGCACATTTGGTAATTTAATCCATTTTTATGTAAACTATGATGAATTCTGAAAGTGGTAATATGATTTCCTATGTTTTAGTGTGTTTTGAATGTTTATGGCATTCATTTCAGTAGCAAATTAATAAATTAGGCCTAGTTGTAGGGATATTGGAACACCCCCGTATCCTATAATTACAGGGGCCTCAGTACGAAACCACAGTTTTTGTGAGGTGGGAAAACACAAAAGTGAAATACAAGGATATACTCCTATAACATCTCAATACCTCTACAAACTACAAATTTTGACTGTGATTAAGGTATCGTTCATTGAAGGTTTTTACAGTGACATCACACACGCTAAATAAGGCAGGCCCTATACTCTGTTTTTTCCCATCTGCCCATCCGCCTGTGGTGTTTGCGCATGGCAACACTGCGTCCCGGGCTTTATATAATATCCTATTTCGAATATTAATGGTGTAATTCGCATACAGTAAATTATTAAAACACTTTTCAGTTGCAAATGTACACCCAGATATCCTTTTATTTACCTAAAATTTAGACATAGGGTAACTATTTAAAGCCTGGGACGCAGTGTTACCATGTGCGATCACCACAGGCGGATGGACAGATGGAAAAAAGAGAGAGAGTATAGTTACCAGTGTTATATTTGATGGGGTAGGGGGGCCAGGTAAGGACCCAGTGCTCTTGGTTAGGTAAATAACCTTATTATAATTTACACTGCTCTAGGTCAAATTACATTGGAGGGCCAAGCGCATAAGGACCCAGCCCCCTAGTTTTGATGTGATAAATTTACATCTCTAATTTAATAACAATCAATTACAATTAGGTATTTCACATATGTACAAGTTCCTCATTGGACGAGGGGTTTATGTGCTCGCCTACGGCTTCAGTAGTACCGAATTCGATTCCCTGCTCGGCCAACAAGGAATCAGAGTAATTTGTTTCTGGTGATTACAAATTAATTTCTCAATTTAATAGGGTTCGGATCCCACAATAAGCTGTAGTTACCGTTGCTAGGTAACCAATTGGTTCCTAGCCACATAAAAATATTTAATCCTTCAGGCCAGGCCAGCCCTAGGAGAGCTGTTAATCAGCTCAGTGGTCTAGTTAAACTGAGATATACTAAGCTTTTTTCCCATATGTACGCAGTTGTTTAAACAAAAAAACGGTGTTTGAAGAATTTTAATGGTCTCACGAAGCCTACTCACACAGAAAAATATTTTTCACTAGTTTTATATCGGACAGCATCATCAGCATATCATCATTAGTACCATAGATATTGAGAGGAGAGATTGGACAAACAAGTGATGATCGTGTGCACGTACGGAGCCATTGTTGTGCGATAACTGTCAGAGATGGCATCGGTATCAACTGCAAAGACCAGCGGCAAAAAAAGCTACTTCTGGTAGCCAATGCTGGGTCATCAACTGTGTCAATTACAGGAACAAGTTCACAAAAGAACAGGGGAGCACATTTCACAAATAAGAGAGAGACTTATTTTCATTCATGATAATCTTTATGACTCTTGAAATAACCTCAAGTAAACATGTGTTAGATTGCAGTCAACTTCACTCCTGCTTTTATATCTAATAAAATACGTAATGAATGTTGTAATAAGCTTTTTATTAAAGCAGGGGTGTTGTTTATCCGTGGTACGTGCCTACAGCTCGTAAAATATTATTCCAAATGACGAATTGCATAGAATGAAAGGGGTTCAGTGTGATGAAATCTACCTGAAAAGTCACTGGCATGTAGGGTTATCATTAGTCCATACAACCATGGTTATGCCTGACTATTCCCTACTACTTGTACTACAACAATGTACATAGGCTAGTATCATGAGGACTAGATCCTGGCCCGCTGCAGTTTTAAGTGTTAACGAAATGTTATGGTGGTGTTAGGGTTAAATACCAATGGCCGGCCTCTACCGTAGTGTGACCTTCCCAAAAAAGTACTTTAACACGACCCATAACCCAGATAGGCATTTGTCAAGAGCCAGCGTCCATCGAAGCAATACCTCAAGACCTATATTTCCTCTGGAAGTAAGTGTATTCTCTCAAGTCACAAATTAATGCCATAATTTCTGATTTTCGTGAAGGTGGTCGTGCTACGGTAGAGATTGCCGCCAGGTGGCCATTCGGTATTTTACCCTATTTAGTACATGTTATCATTAAGTTCTCAAACTTGGTATCGAGAGGACTCTGCTGAATTTTAACAATAATTAGTTCAGCTTCTGGAGTAAAACAGGACTGTAATTCTGGTGGAGAGAAAGGAACATAACATCGACAAATTGGTCAGTTATATTGCTCAGGGCCTCTATAACACGGTTTTTTCGCAATAACTTTTTATCTATGCATTTCATAAATATAACGCTTATTCAGAATACATATTATATCTACACATAAATTTTGACTGTATTCTGCATTACGTAGGTTGAATAAATTTGGTACTTATAATGTAAAAGTGACCTTTTTTGAAGACGGGCCAACTTACTCAGAGAAAAGGTTTCGAACGCACTCGTTACGTAACTTATGACAGCATTTCTTCCCTCTTTCTCGATGGATGATTGGCTATACGTAACGAAAGCTAAACATCTGGCAACAATGACATACAAATTTAAATACAAGCAAAGCAGTACACCTTTATGAACTCTGGAACATCTCTACTGATAATTGTCATAATGAACAAACCAACAAAATATGTTAATGAATACAAAAACACTTTGATTATTAGTCTAACTCCCAAAATAGGTTTCCTAAGAAATTACAGTCTACTTTATAGGTCACAATCAGATTGATAAGATGTAGGGAATAGTTGGTAATTTTCAAAAACATAGTAGACACGCTTGATTTGATAACTGCTATATCCAATGTCAAGCAATTTTTATTTATTGGCTATCTACCTATTTACTGAAGAAAAATACCCGGTACCGTATATTGGCTTTAAACCTTCACCAATAATTATCGTCAGAATGATGACTTCATGAGGCTCCACCCACTTTCGCCTCGTTATAATTCAGGATAACACTGAAGGCTACCATGGGCATTGTTGGATTAGAAAATTTAACTTCTGTCTATAAGAAGTGCTAAATGATCCTCAAGGATCCCAGCAGTTGGCCTAAACGTTTAATTCATGTATATTACTGCTATACTGTTGCGGCACTACTGCTACAGTAGTATTACTAGCTAGCGCTGATACCCCACCCACATCTAGGCTATGTATCATTCCGCCATTCATAAAGTCTTTGGGTTTCAGAGCCAATGGAGTTTCTGTCTGGTGGATGGGCGGGGCAACATTTCGGCAAAAAGTGTGTTTACCTTGCTTACGTAATGAATGTTTTTCGACTCTTGGCTCGTAATCATTGGCCATGGCGTCGGCAAGAGCATTTTTACTCTATAAAAATTAAAACTATCGGGTTTAGTTTACTGATGATACTGACAAAATTTGTGTGTGGTTGTAAAATATACATATGTCAACTTTCAGCTACATCCGATACTTTGACAAGGAGCAAAGTCCAAAAAACCGTGTTACAGAGACCCTGAATCTCATAGTAGTACAGCAGACAAAATTAAAATTTTCATTTCTACATGTAGTACACATTGTCATTGGTAAATGCTGCAAAGATAATTTACCATTTAATAAAGACTGCCATCACAATAACCATAATGTAGGTAGTTGCCATATCTACAAAACTTTATGGCTTAACCGTAGAAGAAATATACCACCAAAATTAAATATTTTTACTTCTGCATACAGTACATATTGTGTATCGTAAATGATGTATAAATCATTTGACAGTCTTGGCAGAGATCTGGGAAAACATGTTTTAAAGAGCAGGTACAGGTTTCCCATAAGATTGTATGGGTTTACGCTATTCTTTACATAAGAATTATCGCATAGCAATGGCGCTAGGCAGTGCTGGTCACAGACTGCTTTGGCTGTTACTACCTAGCCCCATAGCTAAGGTGTCCAATCTCTCATCTCTATATCTATAATTTGTACCACCAGCAACACTGTACGACGCAAAGGAATTTTGCAAAATTCCACCACAAACCTTCCTTACGCTCATTGTTCCCCAACTCTCCACTCACTCCAGCCTCCAATAGTTCTCTTGAGTTCTAAGCCTTCCAATTAGCCAACTAGGCCTAGACTTGTTGTGCCACCTCACACTATCAGGATTACTATTATCCTAGGGGCTGTGCAAAGGGCATGATGAAGTCATCTCTACCTCCCTTGGCCTACTTCACCGTCTTAATGACAAATAGAACTTTGAAATTTCCCTTTACGCAGCTAATACCAACTCCCTATAGAGTGGCCAGACGTCCTGCTTTAGGAAGGACAGTCCTGTTTTTGAGCATTCTGTCCTCTGTCCTGCTTCACCTTAAGAAGGACGCTAATTTCTCCTGCTTTTTGGGTTTGTCTAAATAAAAATATGAATGCTAAAAATATAAACAAATT
>NC_061109.1:40468512-40511012 GCF_015104395.2 Macrobrachium nipponense
CAACGATAATGGAACGGAGAGCCGACCGTCACTCAGCCGAGTTATTGACATCCAACGCCATACTAGAATAATAAATTTCTTTCTATTTATTTATTTATTTAGCTCGCAATTCTGGTGTCTGAAAATATCAGTTCTGGAAAATTGAATTGAATAACATAGTACGCCAGGTGCTGTTGTTGATTGTACTATCTGTTGCAAATTAAAGCTGCCTAAATAATCAAAATGATCTATAACTGGATTCTTAATTTGCAGTTTTCAGCTTTGATCAACTGGTATTGGGTAGGCACTGAAGCCTTGCATCACATACTGCTTATACCTACATTTTAGAGCAAGCGATTTTGAATATTCAGTGCTCTTTTGATTAGAAAACTTTCCAGAGTTTTTGGGATCCATTGCCGCCATTCCATATAACAAAATAATAATAATAACAATAAAGAAAGAAAAAAAAAGAAATACAGCATACAGCCAAGAATGATAAAACTGATACCCTGTCAGTGGTTTCCAACCTTTTCTAATTCTCGCCTTCCTTCATTGAATGGCACATTCTCTGCGGGCCCCCGCCCCCTTCCTTAAATACTGTAAATTATTGGCATAGTCGCCACGTCAATAATTCACAATATATATATATATATATATATATATATATATATATATATATATATATATATATATATATATATATAAATTCCTTGATATAGAATTTGAAAGTTTATATATCTAGGCAACTAAATTTCATATTTATATCTGAAATATTTTCTCAGTATTTTGAAATTCTGAATTCCATAATAATTAATAGTTTTCAGATATAATTAACCCCGTCATCAAGCATTGGCGTCCCCCTGGCAGCCCTTCGAACACCCCCCAGGGGAGCGCGCCCCACAGTGGAAACCACTGCCCTATGTCATTACATATCAGTTAAAATTCAGTCTACGAATTATTTTATAAAAAAAAAATGAATAAAACAGGTGATGAGTGATAACGCATGCGATTTGTGATATTTTCATTTACAAAGGCAAGGGAAGAGTATCGGAATGTGACGAATTTTCGAGACAGGATTTATTAGTTTCCCGATTGAAATGCTTTAGGCTTATTCTTTGAATTTTACTTTTTTCGTGCAAAGAAGACTAGGTAGGTATTATAGCAAATTTGCTTCTTGACAAAGTCATGTTCCAGGAATCATCATAATTCAGCCTTCAAAAGCCCTTTGTTGGATGTAGGCCTTCCCCATGTTCCTCCACAGATTTCTATCCTCCGCTGCTCTGTGCCCTTGTCGTTTAATATTGGTCTAAGTCATCTCGCCAGTGGGTTTTTCCGCCAGTGGGTTTTTCGTCTTCCTTGGTTTCTTGTGTAGTACCCTTGGGGCGTCCAGAAGGTTGCTCGTGATGTCCATCTGTTGTCTGTCATCCTGGCAATGTGCCCCGCCCAGTTCCACTTGAGCTTACTGATGGTTTAAAGGATACCCTTTAGTTGAGTTTTTTGACGTATCTATTTAGCTGTTTTTCTATCCTTCCAAGTTAAATCTAGCATAATTCTCTCATGTGCCCTCTGCATTGTTCGTAATTTAAGGGAAAGCTTTTTTGTTAGATTCCAAGTTTCGGCCCCATAGGTGACAATGGGGAGGATACACTGATCATAAACTTTCCTTTTTAATGGGAATCTTCTTATTTTTTAACACTGTACCGGCTCCTCCAAACGCCTGCCAACCGAGGGTTATTGTGTTTATTTCGGTCTCTTTGGAAGTTTGTTTGTATGGTGTTTTTACGTTGCATGGAACCAGTGGTTATTCAGCAACGGGACCAACGGCTTTACGTGACTTCCGAACCACGTCGAGAGTGAACTTCTAAGTATCATGTAGAGATTCTTTGCCCAAGGTAGATGTAGTGGTCCATTTCCTCAATTTGATGATTTTCAATTTAAAAGTAGGTCACCTGCATTTTCAGTGTACTACCTATTTATTGCTCATGACTTTGTTCTTACGGAATTTCATGTGGAGGTCTACTGATTTGCTTGCTTCATTTAGCTCGGTGAGCATTTGTTGAAGCTCTTCTTTGGTGGTGCCAACGATAATGATGTCATCAACAAATCTTAGGTGACTTAGGTATTCTCCATCTATTCTGATCTCTTTTTCTTGCCAGCTGAGTTGTAGGAAAGCTCTCTCCTAGCAGGCAAGACAGTGAACAGTTTGGGTGAGCTTGTGTCACCTTGGCTGACTCCTCTCTTTGAGTTGGAGTGGTTCCGAGTCCTTGTGGAGGCAAATAAATGATGTTGCATGGTC
Source organism: Macrobrachium nipponense (assembly GCF_015104395.2). Taxonomy (NCBI): domain Eukaryota; kingdom Metazoa; phylum Arthropoda; class Malacostraca; order Decapoda; family Palaemonidae; genus Macrobrachium; species Macrobrachium nipponense. The sequence continues at coordinate 40,470,788 of NC_061109.1, forward strand.
ATAGATGTGACGGAGGACACTGATGTAAACTGAGTCAACTCCCTGTTCTTCCAGCGCTGACAAGACCTCCTCAGTTTCGACCAAGTCAAATGCTTTGGTGTAGTCTACAAGCGCTGCTACTAGTGGGATTTTATATTCGTTTGTTTTGTCAATGATCTGGTTTACTGTTTGTAGATGGTCAATTGTGGAGTAGCCTCTTCTAAAGCCTGCTTGTTCCTTTGGCTGATTTTCATCAAGCTTACCTGCAATTCGATTAGTGATAACCCTGGTGAAGATCTTATAAATAACATTAAGGCTGATTGGTTGTTGGTTGTTCACGTCCCTGGGGTCGCCTTTTTTGTAGAGTAGAATGAGGATGGCTTTATTCCACTCTTCTGGTTTTTTGCTCTTCTTCAGACAGTCATTGAATAGTGGGGCCAGTTTGGCTTGGATTGGCTCATCAGCATCTGATATTAGGTCCAATGTGATGTTATCTGGTCCCAGTATCATGACTAACAAATATCACATTTAAAGTAGCTCACGTTTTCACCACATTCTTTATTTCCTAAACAACTCACAAAGAAGGGACAGTATCGCAACGTTGTAGCGAAAGAACGATTGCGACCCGTCAGCACGTAATACAGGGTGTACAACTTCTGTAAGAACAATGGTTTGTACTAAGAATACCCTCTTCTGTTCTTTACATCTTTCTTATTCTCTACTGTCTTTATTTTCCAAATCCAAATCTGCCAAAACAGTCCTTGAGTGATTCCTTTGCTTTTTCAAAATATACCATCAATACCAAATAGACCTCTTTACCACGCTTGAACTTCAATCATGAAGGCTTTGATAATTCTCAGGAGTAATGGTGTCATTTTTTTACGTTATTGTTGCGATTAACTTTACTCTTTTGCTTGCTGATTTAAACTTAATATTTTTACTACTTAAATTTTAAGGACCTTGTTTTAATTCTTTCTATTGATGTATTAAACCTTGGACTTACAACTCATTTTGATAGAAAAATATAAGGAATTTGATTTTTTTGTCACATAATATAACCATATTTCCCTGACCTCTTAACAATTCTCCACATATTTTGCATATATATATTATATAATATATATATATATATATAATATATATATATATATATATATATGTGGTGTGTGTGTGTGTGTGTGTGTGTATATATAAATATATATATATATATATATATATATATATATATAGATTATATATATATAGTATATATATATATATATATAGATATATATATATGATATATATATATATATATATATGTATGTGTGTGTATATATATATATAATATATATATATATATATATATATATATAAAATATATATATATATATTACATGAAACTGTTATAAGACGGAGACCTAAGGCAGATTTTCCAATTTAAAGATTAATCTATGTATCCTCACAGAGTTACACATTTACAGGGAAAGACTATTTACTAGTGAATACTAGTTTCTCATTTACTGCCAACATTATATACTGTGCACAATGCGTTAAGGAGCTTAAAGCATCCCCTGCAGTGATAATTTTGTCCCCTTGTTGGGTAGACTTCTTGATTATAAACCATCTCTCCCTCTCTGGGGGTGATTTCACTGAACATTGAGACTGGCTTAGCTCAGGTGTTAATGTAGCACAGCAGGTCTTAAAGTGTGTGAAATTCAGTCACTCTTCTGACAATTTCCAGTTGTTCTGGGAGCTTACTGTAAGTTCTTGTAATGAACTGGACCTAATTTGAACAACCTTTTGCGGATGAATCATAACACTGTACCATAGAGATTGGTAGCTCAGTGAATCACTGCACTACTGGAAACTTTGTACGGCTATAAATTTTAGTGATTACACAAATATAAGAGCATATAACATGAAAGCTTGCCTTAATGCAAGGAGAAAATTGGAAGCTATAAAAAAATAATGCTATCAACATGCAACTTTTTCATTGCCCAAAATGGCAGAAGCTTGCTTAGAAAGTTACCAGTACTAAAAACAGGAGTTTTTAGGTTTGCCTTTTTGGGAAAAATAAAGTGTAAAACCGCATCATTACATTGTATTTGCAGTAAGTAACCTTACCCATAAGCCTGGTTAGCTTTACAAAAAAATTTTCCCCTACAAGGTAAAGTTGTGAATGTTTGTTAAATTTTTGCTTGACCATTTTATATCCACCAGACTTTTTTTTAATTCATTGAATTTGCTAATTCTAGGCTTTCTAACAGTGCCTCTTTCTTTCTTTAAATCTACCCTATTCTTATCATCATCATGCAGCTTACAATGATATGAATATTGATAAAATATGAAAAAATAAAATAAAGTGCCCTTTCAACTTGAAATGAAAATTATGAAAACATTGGACCTTACATTCTGAAATACCATCAGCATTACATGCCAAGTACATTTTTTGAAGGGCAAAAGTATTCTTTCGTCACATATCACAATGACAATGGTAATATATTTTTATTTTTATATCTTTTTAAACTCTCTGTTTTGTTAATATTTTAGGTAGCTATGACAGTACAGTGTGCCTACAGGGGTCAGTATGGGAAACTGGACCATTTCCTGGGTAACATCTCGTCTTTACCAGTATCTAACGAACACAATCAGCCGAATGTAAAAATACATGCAGTCCTCTTATTCATACATGACATGACACCTTCATGTATACGAATACAGTAAGCGCGTCGATCCCACAGTAGCACACGAATATAACAAATAGTTAAAATATTTTGCATTATTAAAATATAAAATACTTAAAATAATTTGCATTATTCTATAAAATGAAGTTTAGATCATGAAGAAGACAATTCAGCTGGGGCAACGGCAGGGAGACGAGGAACTACTCCAGTGTCGAGAGGGATCCCTCTCTTTGGAATGTAGGGGCCTTTTCTGTCGACCATCCTGTATAAGAAGGTAAATTTACATTTAACCGAGACACTCGGAGCTACTTCTCTATTTTAGTGACTTACAGTTTGTAGGATTATATATTCAAAACTTGACAATTAATCATAAGTATGCATGTTTAAAGATTGTTTCTACAAATATTTATTAGGTAAAAACAGTTAACTTCTCAGTAACAAACAACACAAACGCTTACCGTATGCAGTCAATGATGGGACACACAGAGACACAAAGGGTGCATCCCGTGCAATCATCAGTGACGTGAGTTAGATGAGTTTCTGGATCGAAAGTGATGGCCTGGTATCCGGAATCATTACAAGTCATATAACACTTTCCACAGTTTATGCACATGTCCTGTAAAACCATATGCTGTAAGTAACTGAGTTCACTGAAGGGCATGATGAGAAACTCGAAATTCAAACGCATGCATTCATTCACTCAATACTGTATTGATAATTATTGTACATTTTTAAAATAATTTAATTCATAATGAAATCCATTGCCTAATAAAACCAAAAACTTTCTGTTCTTAAGTGAGAAACCAGGTACACATTTTGTATTTTAAAAAATGCCCTCCTAGTATGCTACACTAAAGGGTGAGGGATCCTGGGTCTTAAGAATAAAATTTGTAGAAAGCACAACATATGAAAGGAAGTATGGAGATTCCTCACTTACTTCATCAATCAGCGCGACCTTTTGTTGTTTGTTGTCCAAGTCTCCATAGGTTCCTACCATAGGCAATGCAAGGCCTATCAAGTCTTGCAAAGTTGGAACCCCATATTTAGGTGCAGAAATGATTCTTTCTTGTGGTTGTGGCTCCAGTATGTCTGCATTTCTCTTGTGATCTGTTATCAACTTTTCTTTTTCTTGAAGATATGGGCCAAAGTTTGAAAGTTTCTGTAAAGAAATATAATTAAATCAACAACAGTACAGCATTACCAAAGCTACGTAATACCTAGACACACAGTCATCACTCACTATGAGTATACATCACGGTGCCAAATGAAATTTCCAAAGACTTACTTTGCCAATCATGTCACTGAGGGCAACTACTGGTTTTCCTAGTTGATGTTTTCCCGTTGGAGGAGACTGTCCCATCCATGTTTTCTTAGATTCCAGTGAACGTAGGTAGAGGAGCGCTTTAAGGCCAAGGATATAGTCCTCAATAACAGTGAAGTCTTGGTTTTGAACTGAGCTGCAAATCTGTCACCAACATGATGAATTTAAGTTTGGTTTTAATTATTTCAGATTAATCAGGAAAGTTTTGTCTGGATAAAACTATGTGAAGCATAGACAATATATAATTATACTGTTGAGCTCTTCATGGGAATAAGTAACCTGTTAGGTATAAATACCTGCAAAGCAGATGCTCCTCCTAACAAAAATTGAAGCCCTGCATCAGCCGAGTCAATACCACCAGTAGCCAGTATAGGGAAGTCGGGCAAAGCTCGTCCGATGGCAGTTACAGCACGGAGAGCAATAGGGCGGATAGCATTGCCTGAGATAATGAAAGCATATCCAATTAAACTTTTAGCAAAAATCAGTAAACATTTACACTTATCTACAGTAATATACATACACAATATATGAAAATGAATTAAGCAATATTTGAAATACTCAAGTTCCACTAATATAAACCCCCTAATTTGTTTAATGCAAAAGGCACAGTCAGCCAATCTGAACTACCTCTGATGTGCAAAGAAATGTTTGAATATTCGTGCAGGAGAAGTGAACATACTGCTGGGAGAAATTCCCTTTATCCTTTGATGATTTGATGATCGGAAACAATCCATTGCCGCATACAGTATATGGTATATACCAATCAAGGTGAGTGAAAGGAAGCTACTCCCGGAAAAATAAAATGGTTTGAATCTGACGAACAACAACTGTAAAGTATTTCCAGTTTTGCCTGTGTCCACAGAATTTACAAAATTTCAAAGAAGTAACTCGTCAGTACCCTCAAAACAGTGGAGTGATAAAACTGGCCATAAGCACAGTATACCTGTTATCTTTACAGAACTATGGTCACCTCTTACGGTCTCCAAGTAAGGTGTCATTACCAATTATGAACATCTTTATACTACTGCTGTTTTTAGAATTTGTTAATGACTATATACATTAAGCCTTTTATTAGATCATCATCATTTTAAATACTTGTTTAAACCTTTTCCTTCATAGATGCCAAATGAGTTCTCTCTGAGCCCTTCTGTCCTGTGCTCTTTGTTCCCGAACTTCCATTACATCTAGGCCTTCATTCATCACTTTTCTTCGCGATTCCGTGGGTCCTACTTGGGGAGAGGTCTCCGATCTCCTGCTTCCATGTCTATTGCCCATGACACGTCCAAACCATTGAAACGTCCAAACCATATCAGTCTTTCTCCCGCCCCTTGATACCACATCTCTGCCAATTCGTCATTTGCAATATGATCTACAAACAGGACATTTTTATTTACCAGTAGTCTAGCTATCCTTTATCCATTTCATCCAGGTTTCAACTAGTCTTTCATACCGCTCTCTCTACTGCTGCTTCACGGGCCAGTGTGGTGCTCACAGAATAACAGAAATGCTAACCCTCTCCTAAGACCTGTTCATCTCTCACACAATGGTTCTCAACTCTCGTTTTCTCCCTGTTTCTTGCAGTACATTCCAGGCACTGGAAATCTCGTCCTCCATTTACACTATAATTTGCATTGTTGAGTACTACCTCCTTCCGCCACAGCACCATAGCTCTCTACCTGTAATTTCCATTTGCTCTGTTTTCTTTTTACCTAAAAGTTCATCTGTAACTTTACTGTACTCCTATTATCACGTATCATTAACTTAAGAAATAAATCCTTTGGGCAAGGCCTATGAACATCTTGAAATGTGGCTCAGTGGACTTTCTTTTTCTTTTCTTTTTAATTACAGATACTTTAATCATAATACTGTTCAGGGAACTGAATGGTGACGGGGTTATCTCTAATGTAAATTGACACACTCGGGATATTTCTCATCACCAGATCATAGCTTTTCTTAAAATCCATTCAATGTTAAAAGTACGAAATTTAAGACCCTTAACGAGTATTACACAAAATGTCCTTATCCTTTGCTAATATCCTTACCAGAAACACCACCGTATGTTGTCCTTTGCTCTTTTCCTATTGACGGCCATGCAGATCCATCTGGTCTGAGTCCCATCAGTCCAGATACAGTATTAGTAGCTGTCACACCATCAGCACCACCTGCAGCGCAGTACAGTTATAAAAACAAATATTTATAAAGGAGAACAAATTTATATGCTAGCTAATAAGCATGGGCAAGTGAAAGTACAGCATTCCTAAACATTACCGACTTTCATCATTGCCCACCTATAAGCGCAATAATGCTACACTACAATCATACAAAAATATTAAAACTTATTGAGAAATAATCATATGCCATGATAAGGAACTCTCTTCAATCGCAATACTTACCATCATAAGCAGCTGCAGCAATAGCAACAATATTGGTGACATTTGGGGTCAGTTTAGCAAAGAAGGGAATGGTAGTTGCAGCTCTCACCCACCGGCAAATATTTCTTACAAGCTCTGGATCCTGGTAAAGTGAAATTTTATGAAATTTAAGAAAGTTTCCTTGGTTTTGCAGTTTACTGTTCTGCGATACATAATAGCAATGAAAATGTTAAGTGAAAGAAAGGTACCACAATTAAAAATATGTAAAACAGATATCAATCATAGTGACAGAGTACAATTTGACTACAAAGGCAAAGTGACTAACCTGACCACAAGCTAATCCCATACCACGTTCTCCCATGCCGTGGGGACAAGACAAATTTAGTTCTAAAGCATCAGAACCTGCCTCTTCTGCCTTCTTTGCCAGTTCTGTCCAGTCCTCCGCATTGTAACTGCACATAATACTGGCAATGAGTACCTATAAAAGATAACAAGAACGAACATATTACTCATTTTCGGTTCATAGGCAGACATTTCATACTAAACTGTAAAGCCACACAACCCTTGACATAATACAAACTTGAACTGGAATGGCTCTTCTGCCAGTATCTGAACAACATTGACATCATTCTTCCACATTTTATAATCTTCGTTTATTGCACAAAGTCCAAGACCTCTCTTTCCTTGCCGGGTCTGATAATTCAATCACAGACTTATCACTCTGTTACCTAGGTGCTTTTGTTGCTGTGCATGACTATACAAATACAATTATATTCACTGTCTTAGGATGCTAGCCTTCAAATTCATGTACATGCAGCAGTTAACTTATATCGGGTCTTTGTAAAATAAATTTGCTATGACCTTTTATCTTGCACTGAACTTTCAGAGCTAGGATGAATACAACTACAATTGAATCACACGCAAATCAAATAAACTTTTTAACATTGAAATAAAATACAGTATAGATTTATATTAATGTTGTCAATCTTATATAAATAAAAATATACCAAGAAGGATATTGGTACTTCAAGTAAAAATGTATAATGCTCCTCTTTCAAATAACTTCTTCTCAGCTGATTCCCTAGTTTGAGTCACTGTTTCTAATGAGCCATCAAGCGGTTTCTACCATGAACGGCTCATTTCAAAATTGGTTTTGGCAGATGATTCATGAATGGAGGCCTGTCTTGAATTCAGTCCTGTCTTTTTATCAACATCTTGGGACCAGCACTTAAGTTGAGCTGGGTCTCCCCCACCCCTTCCCGTTACTGCCTTAATAGTAGTATTAAATCATTCATATATACTTAAGATCGGATATGAGCTGATTAGAATTAGAATATAAGATTTGGGCCAAAGGCCAAGCACTGGGACCTATCAAGGAAGAAAGATAATATGAACAGAGTAACAGTGAGAGGAACTAATGGGGTTGGAGCTAGGGCCCAAAGTAATGCTGCAAAGAACCGTAAGTAAAGCCTACAGTGTACCGTGTGAGGTGCACTGGCGGCACTAGCCCCCTACGGGGGATAAGAGCTGATGGTCTAGACTAGCTGTGACTATTAACATAACTTCTTGTCACTTTTGTCTGCCTACTTCTATGCTAATTCATATTTGCTCTCCCAATAAGGGGCTTGGTGCAATATATATCTTCAGTTATTAAGAAACCTCATTCTGTTGCAAATCCAGTAACTAAACAATGAGTTGCAAAGTCTCAAAAAGTACAATGAACTTTGCTTTTGAATTAACCTCCAAATTTGATGTAAGATGAATAATATGCTACACAAACCTGAAATAACATTTGTGCCTTATATGCAATATTATGGCTTCAGTATAAATTTAATTCATGTGGATAAGTTGATGTCTTTGTAAGGGATAGTTTATTTCCCGGCACCAACAAATACACTAAGAATCACACATTTAAAAATTGCAGTTTCAATATATTACAGTACTTTCAGAAGTTAAATACACAGCTCCTATAGTTTTGTTAAGCTCAATATAGGTCTAAAACAAGACACTCAAAATAATCTTATTACCTTATCTGGGAAATCCTTCTTCAACTCTGTGATACTCTGCAGCCAATAAGCGCAAGTCTTTTCTGAAATAAGTTCTATGTTGAGGAAAGAGCCCTGGCCTGGTCCATAAATATGGCCGGATGTAGTTCCCCTCACAATTCGAGGGGATACGTTGGTTACAATGTCCTGAAATCAAGTCATAAAAATGATGCATTATTCATACGAAGTAGAGCACTTACTTACATATAATTCTATATGGTCATAACTCTTACTCTTATTATGGAACACTTGGAAATGATGATGATGATGAATCATTGCCATACCTTGTCCAGAGCAAAGGTTTTTGTTACACAGAATCCCCAGCCAGCCTCAAACGCTCTTCGTATCATCGCAGATGCTGTTGTTGGTGGGGCAGATGCTAGGCCAAAGGGATTGGGGAACCTGAAAGAAATAAATACACAGGAATAATGAAAAAAACCTGAGTGAAAAGGCAATCAACGATCCCACCAAAAAATACAATTAACCACAAATGAAACATGCTTAATGAAGAAAAATACTACTGTTATGTACAATCATGCTATCTATATATATATATATATTATATATATATATATATATATATATATATATATATATAAAATGGGCCCCCATATTCACGGACTCACATTAGCAGATTTCTCTCTAGAACATATCCCCACATTAACAGGAAATTCAGCCATTTGCAGTATTTTTCTGTGATAAATATCCACAAATTCCTGTTTTTTTCTTCAATTTCATCATAAAATGCACTTTTTGTGATAAAACTATTAAAAAAGCAGGTATAAAAATTTCAAGTGGGTTTTTCTTGAGTTTAACTAACAAAATAGGCCATTTTAAGCATTTTTATAGGGATTCCAACCATTCGCGGGTTCCAACTATTTGGGGGGGGCTCTGGTACATCAAATGGGGGCCCCCACATGGGGACCCAGTATGTATGTAGTATGTATGGTATGAGTGTATATATAATATATTATATATCTATATTATATATATATAGACATAGATAATTAGAAAGAGATTATATAATACACAAATTTGGCTAACTTGTCTTATTTTTCATAAGTTTCTTACTGACCATCAATAATACACACCTGACTTTTAATGCACCTGTGAATCTGCAAAAAACTTAAACAAGTATATCATCTCTTTCATTAACGATCACATTATTGTTAGAAGATCGATGCAGACGGTGAATATATACATTTACAGAAATGAATCTGGCGAACTATTTCTGAATAAAACGTGGAAACAATCTTGTCACTTACTTGATACCGCAGATCGTAACGGAGAGGTCAACTTCATCAATTGGTGAATAGAACTTAGGCAGCTGAGGTTTTTCTGGTACAAACAACCCATGCAAAGACTGCAATAAAGTGAAAGTCCTTTACTTAAAAGAAGAGGAAAAAAACTTTCACGGTTTCACATAGCAAAACATGGTAGAGTAAAAAGAAGACTCCATATAGGTTAATTTGGTCATTCTAGGGAGGAGCTCTGCACAGATATTGTTTATTAATGAGATTTTTTGACTGAACAATATAGAAAAGGTTGTGTATATCATGCAGCACAGGGGGGAAAACGTGAAAATTTTACCGAAATAATGTGAGTAATTTACAGTCTTTTGTTTATGTTCGCTGGAGCTTGTTGGTTTTTACCTATACGTACAAGATCTGAGGGACGCCATGTTTAGTACTATCCCTCGGAGTTTCACTTAAACTCAAGACTGTGTAAAATCACATCATTTCGGTAAATTTTTAAAGTCATCTTACCTGTACTGCATCATATACACCCTTTTCTATGTCATTCATTCAACAAATTTCATCAATAAACAATACCTCCGTGCGGAGCCCATCATTACATTTACCAGTAAATTTTATGGAGCGCTTCCTTAAAATTACCAAGAAATTTTATGGAGCTCTTTCTTACAGTTACCAGAAAATTTTATTATAGAGCGCTTCCTTACCATTAACAGAAAATTTTATTACGGAGCTTACAATTAAAAATTTTATTATGGAGCTCTTCCTTACAATTACCAGAACATTTTATGGGGCTCTTCCTTACAATTACCAAAAAATGCTATAAGGCACTGCAGCTCATAATGCATAGAAAAATTTACTTGTCAGTCAAAAAATATAATTAATAAACAGTATCTCTAAGAGGAGCTCTTCTTGAGAATTACCAGAAAATTTTATAAGGTACTAGTTCCTGTTGCTTGCAAGAAATACCTGCCATACCTGCAAATACTTATGAATATTCCACGCAGCTGTCTTGCCATCATTGACACTTTCCACGGTGGTCTCAGCAACGCCTGCAATATCGCCACCGCAGTACACTCCTGGCTCACTCGAGGCCATTGTTTTAGGATCGACTTCCGGTAGGCCCCATCGATTGAACTTCAGAGGGGATAGTGCGGCAGTGACTGGAACATTTAATAACATGTCATACCGTATAGACACCCTGGCAAATTCTGACAGAAATACTCTGAGGTAAAACAGAAAACATACCAACATACTTCAGCGATTACAAAAATCAGAGTTACCTTTTCATTAAAAGTACACTGGAATTTCTGGAAACGATCTAAATCATAACTTACTAAAACAAAACTGAATGTGTATATTGCAATTACATGTACTTTGATTAAAAACAAATTTCACTCTGAAAATTCAAAACAAACCTGATGTAAACCAAACCTTTAGCTACTGAAACTCATTCGTTCAGCTCCACTACTTATTCTGCTGACCATTTTCCACAACAACAATCAACACAGGTTTTCAAGTTTCTTATTTGATTAGTTTTATTATAATAATAAGAACTCCAATAAGTCATCATGATAAAAGGACAATCAAAATGTCAAACAATAGACAGAAAATTCTCTTGTCCTGAATTCCGTAAAGATTTGCTCAGCAAGTCAATAGTTACATTCCACCATGGTCAATCATGTCACATTTTCTGCACAGTATCTGGCGTCTTCAAACTTACTATCATTGTCCGATAGACCTGAGCCAAAGGCCGAGATGATATAATCGCACTTGAGCCTGACAATTTGTTCATCGTCCTCGATCCACGTTCCGTCTTCAGTCTGTTCGGTACGAGCGAACTCCATGGCTGCAACGCGTCCGTTCTTCGTGATGACTTTGCGGGGGGAAAGGAAAGGAAGAAATTCACACATTTCCTCGCGCGCCAATTCCATCTGTGGGGGCAAAAATGAACTAGTGATTTACAATGTTTATTTATTTTTCTGAGTATGCTCCATGTAAAATGGGGGATTTATTATTTTTGTTATTCAGGCGACGAACCTCTTCATATGGAACAACCCCACGCGGGTTTGACTTTGAATTCAAGCTTCCAATGAATATGATTTTTATTACAAAGTAATACCAGAAGGTAATGGGAAACAGAAAAAGGGAGAGATCGGTTATTAGAAAAGAAAAAGTAAATTAATAAATTAATGGGAAAAATGTAAGGAAATTGCTATTATTAAACTATTTTGTCGTTATAAACTCATTATGAATTCTTTAGAAGTGGTTCTCATTTATCTGTAAATATGTTCAGGAATAATTCTTTTTGTTCAGTTTGACTGCACAGGCAGTGTTGTAAATATGAAAAAAGGGCTCTCTTTTTTATGCTTAACCTTTTGTATTTTTGACATCCGAGGTTTGGGTTAGTTGATTTTCAATCAAAATGTAGTCTGGCGATTCAAAAGTAAGTTTCAAATGAAACTAACTTTTTGAGGCCAATGTCGAGAGATTTTCGAAGTGTTTTTGCGAGATTGTTCTCACTGTCTTTGTGTGCGTTGCTGGGGCTCATGGTCAATGCTTTCAGAGTTGATTCCCTAATTGTAACATTGTAAGTTGTCATTTGGAGCGAGTTCCCCTTTCCGTTGATGTATTTGGTAAACTTTAATAGTATAGTTTTATAATAGAACCATCCCAGTCGGAGGGAAAATTCCCGACAATACTAATATCAGTTCAAATAATGCTGCTATTTATTCCACCAGACCTGTTTAAACGAGGGTCTACTCCTTTCCAATAATAATAATGAAAATCAACAATTTTACAAATAAATTGTAATAATATGCATATTAACACAATGTATTTATATAACTGTGGATTTTTATTGCACAATACTTTAGCTGATAACATCTTTCGCATATTAATACAATTTATCTGTAAAGTGGTTTTTTTCTTATTGCGTAATACAGTAGTTTTCCGCGATATCACGAATCTTAACAGCAATAAAATAATAATAATAATAATAATAATAATAATAATAATAATAATAATAATAATACCTCCTCCGGCACAGCTCGTATGTTGGTAAAACCCTTCCTGAAGACGACAAACACACGTTTAGCTCCACACCGGAGGGCAGACGTAGCGCAGTCAAAGGCGGTGTCGCCAGCACCTAGCACCAGCACAATACCTCGAATAGCTGGAAGCTGACCTTTACATGCGCACATTCCTACGAAGAAGAAAGTCGAAAATTTAAGTGATGTTAGCATACAAGCAAAAGAAAAGAATGGATTTGTTACTTATTTCTAGTGCATGAAAATGAACAATAAAATTCTCTATCAGATCTGGAGAGACTGTATAATATATACATTTACGTTACACGAACCTAAGCATAGACTAAAAGACGTCAACGAACCTAACCATTGACTAATAAAACGTTACACGAACCTCAGCATAAAAAAAGTTACACGAACCTAAACATAAATAAAAAAAAAAAGGTTCCACAATGTTAAGCGTAGACTAAAAAAAGGCGTGATCCGACCTCCAGCTTACTCGGGAGACGTGCAGGATTTTCCGGTCACCCATAAGTTGTAAACATAATATTCGTATCTTTTAATGTAAATTAAAACTTGCTAAAATCTATAGTCACCAACGAAAATTGAATAAGCTATATTTTATAAGATTTAATTTTTCTATACTGTTTAACATGCAAATTATTTTTTACATTTTCATTTTAATAAATAAATAAAAAAAAAATCCTATCCTAAAATTCCTCTATTTTTAACTTAACGGAAGATACGTTTTTCAGACCTTTTTAGGCTCTTCCATAGACCTTTCCTACTCCCCCAACAAGAACAAGAACAAAATAGTTTATAAGCTTACTCCCCGAGTAAGCAAAAAGTTACACGAACCTAAACATAAATAAAAAATCGTTCCACGAACCTAAGCATAGACAAAAATAAGTTACACGAAATTAAACATATGCTAAAAAACATTATACACGAACTTAACCATAGACTAAAAGATTTCAACAAAAATGATTAGAATTGCAAAATCCAAGTGGTCTATCATTTTTAACACAGATACACCTTAAACCACTCCACTGTACCTGGCTTACTGCCGGCTGTGACAAGAGGCAGGAAATCTTTACTTGTGTAGAATCCCATATCGATTGTCAGATCAGCGAAGATGCCGATCTTTTTTGGTTGCGGGAGACCGATGCCAACGAAAATAGCCTCATACCCTTCGTTTTGGAGTCCCTGCTCAAACAAAACAACAATTAACCGAGAGTTTCTAGTGTCTTTCACTACATTTGGCAGTTTGTTAACAACAATGGACAATTATAAAGTGAGTTGATATTGACACTATTTAATTTTCTTATATATACACATTTTTCCAGGCTGAAGGGGCCGTTCTACAAGGTGCTATAGTAGATTCACATCAACCGTGCATTTGATGTCTAGGCCAGTCTCTTACGACGCTCCTGATTGGCTGTTGATAAGCCAGTCACAAGGCTGGAAACCCTCAGTCTCTCGAGAGAGTTCACATAGGCAGGATGTGTGTTCCCCCTCTCCTGAGGAATACGTCTTTCAAAGGTATACCTCAGGAGAGGTGGAACACACATCCTACCCATGTGAACTCTCGAGAGACTGAAAGTTTCCAGCCCTGTGATTGGTTTATCAAAAGCCAATCAGGAGCGTCGAAGGGACGGGCCTAGACATCAAATGCACGGTTGATGGGAATCTATTATACCACCAACCTCCCCTGATCTTAGGATAATGATGCTAACCCGCAACCTTCTTCGCCTTAACTGTGACCCACTCGCTGTCAACTGACTACCAGGTACAGGATTCACTACTTACAATACCAAACTCACACAGGACTTTTCAAGGAAACCCACCACGGAAATCCCAAACTCTCTCAGGCGTTTACCTTGACGGTGATATCCGACACGGACAACTGGCGTCCGTGATGGACCTTGACTCCCAGATCCTTCATGAGATCCACCTCGAACTTGACCACCTCGTAAGGGAGCCGATACTGGGGAATCTCGGAGGAGCTCAGCCCGCCGACGTACTCCCTCTTCTCGAAGACGTCCACGTTGTCGTAGCCGAGACGCGCGAGGAAAGTGGCGCATGACACAGAGGCTGGACCGCAACCTGCGCAGGTGGAAATTTTGTTTCTGCGCATGAGATGGATTTTTCTAATTGCTTTCTTTCCAAGCAGTTCAAGCTCCGAAGTAAGTTATTTCTGAATGTATCTGATATGAAAATAAGGATAATGAGTCACTAAATACCGCTTTCCTTTGAAACTAAAGAAGGAACTTGCAGGTACCTGAAGCGTTAGAAAACTGTATTTGTATGCAATAAGGGACACATAGCAATACAGTGATGAACTAAGTAAAATGAATGCTACCTTAAGAAAGAAAGAGCTACACTTGAATCACAATGTTATGTGCGACACCAAAAACTAGCTTGGAAAAAAAAAAAACATGATAATACTGTGAAGAAACAAACACTACACCAATGAGAGGACATGTTTTGTGTGCAAAATAGAAATTAAACTAATTCAATTCATTTATGTTCAGCCACACAACCATTATTGTATTAAGTTGTGAAGGTCACAAGGAAATTTAAGTACCAATAAAATCCTCGCATCGTCAATGCATCTCCATGAGTTACGGACATTGAATGTAATTAGAAAATGGAATATGATAATTAATTAATAGTATTCCTCTCTCATTTTAATTACAATTTGTTACGAGTTCTAAGAGCTAGAGCAGGCGCCATTCATTCTTGAAAAAACGACTATAGTGTATAATTTTCACCCATTCATTTCAATTACTCTATTCTATCTGTATTTTAGCTTAGTCTGTTGGTATAGTGGTTAGTGTCGTGGAATGTCACTCAGATGTCGCAGGTTCACGTCCCCCCTCCCCCCCAGGCAGATGATCTTAAATAAAAACGACTATAGTGCATCACTTTCACCCATTCATTTAAATGACTCTATTTTAGCTAATCCGTTGGCATAGTGGTTAGTGTCCTGTCATGCCACTCAGATGTCACGGGATCGCGTCTCCCCCAGCCCCAATGAAAAATCATTGGCTCTGTGTCACGATCAGTTACTGCTGCAGTGTGGGGTCTGCAGTGGCAGGTCCAAACCAACATTCTTCTGAAGTTTGGATTTCAAGTCAATGGCCCCGTGTGCTTGTTCAATGTGAATAGGATTCATCTACTGAAATAATAATAATAATAATATTTTGCCAATACTTATTCTTCTTCTTACACGAATACAGGCAGAAAATATTACTAACCAATGAGGGCGATCTTCGCTGCGTAGCTTTCAGGGAGGTCTTTGGGAAGGTCTGGCGAACGGATCTGAGGAACGTCCATCTGCCGAAAGATCTGTGAGAAAGAGACACCAATTTAAGCCCAAGGTCAAGCGCTGGGACCTGTGAGGTCATTCAGCGTTGGAACGGAAATTGGGAGTCAAAAAGTCTGAAAGGTGTAAGAGGGGGAAAACCTTAAAGCAGTTCCACTGTGAAACGATTTTTATGAGAGGTTGGAGAGTAAGATGGAAGAAAGAGAATGTGAACGGAGATACAGTAAAATCAATGAAAGGGGAGTTGCAGCTAGGAGGCGATAAGACGCTGCAAAGAACTTTGAGTAATGCCCACAGTGCACTTCATGACGGCGCTAGCCCCCTACGGAGGAAACACACACCAATATAGTGGAAACAACAACCCCCCGCCACCCCCCACCCACAAAAAATGTATGCAGGACCCTCCCCAACATACTGATCCATCTAAAAATCCAATAAGCTTTATCTTAGCAGATAGGCTTTAAATTTTTAAGCAAATTCCAATATTATCCACAATTAACTTTTATTAACTTGCGGTCATATGGGCAATATGACACGGCTGATTACATACCCTCCGTCAAACTTCGGTGGAGAATGAATAAAAAAAAGTAAATTGTTGTAATTACAATAATTCCCCTAATAATTGTTTGGTTCACAATACGGGCAGTCACCTCAAGATTTTAGCATACCACACACACACACACACGCATACAATATGAATTATCCCTAACTATAGCATAAGTCTAATAACAAATATTTCAACACATTACAAGTCTTAAGTGGCAGCTATAGTTTAATATCAACTATTCACTGCAGAGAAGTGAACACCCCACTTTGCAGATAACAATATAACTATCGGCTACCTTAACGACATTGCCACTAAAATGAAAATTAAAATTATATGCATAACCATTAATAAATGTAAGTAATCCGAAAGTTTTGTCTTCAAATCAACGCCATTACAGGAACTATAATAAACGCTAATGATTAAATAGTAATGTGGGGTACCTACTACTTCACAATACGACCACTACAAGTCATATTGTAGTGTAAATCATTGCAGACATATCAACAAACAATATTTATTAGCTAGTGGTACGACTAACTTCCACCTTGACAACATAGATATATAAATAAATAAATGAATAAAATAAATAAATAAATAACAATATTTATTAGTAATTAGTATGACTATCTTCCTCCTTGACAACATAAGATTCCTAATAAATAAATAAGTAAATAAATAAATAAGAATATTTATTTGACTACCTTCCTCCTTGACAACATAGATTCCAAATGAATAAACAAATAGATAAATAAATAAATAAGTAAATAGACAAATAAATAACAAACCATATTTATTAGCTAGTGGTAGGACTACCTACCTCCTTGACAGCACTTAGATTAAAAATAAATAAATAAATAAATAAATAAATAACAAATCTATCTTAACTAACATCAGTAGCAAACTGCTGGAGGCCGCCGATGTTGATAGGGCCCTCTTCGCTGGCGTAGAGGTTGCAGCCCCCGACGCAGAGGTCACTCGTCGGGCACACCATTCCACAGGTTAGGCCTAATGGGTTGTCGGAGAATATCATCTTGGCGGCGCCATAGTAGTTCTGAGGAACGGTAAGAGTAAGGTCGACGTTAGTGTCATTCATAGGCTCTCCTACTTATTCCAGTCGGATACTTCCTGGGCTAACTAAATGCACCATCAGGTACCAGACCTGACAGTAATTATGCAATGGTAATAAATGAACTTTAGTTTTAATCAGATCATTAAAATTATGGTAAATGTATGTTGATAATCATTATATACCCTAATAAAATAGTATATAATGTGTGCAAACACCTGGAAAAGGGTCATTAAAAACAGCGACCCGGACTAGTGATTAAGCTGAGAAGGAGGATGTACATTATGCTACTTCACAGACATGATAATCAAGTCACTATGATTACACGAATCTTTTGGAAGTACATGAAACTCATTCTAAATATTGAAATTCAAATGTATTTGAAAAACTTCACAGTTGTCACACATTTTGTTCCTTGGCTCCAGAATTCATGACCATATTTTCACTTTTCATAACATGATTTTGTATTCATTTATTCGTGACTGTTTTCACTACAAGTATGAATTGACACTCACGGGCTGCTGTATGAGCTGGCATAAAGTCAGCTCAATCAAAAACAACAACAACAGCCCCAGAAGCAACACAAACACAGGCTCACACAAAAGGACTCCATTGACACAACGCAAGAGGAATACCCAAAAATGAGACACCACCTATGACCTGATAAACATCTTGTAATCCTAAAAACAAAAGAGACAGCTAAGCTTGCACATACTTTATTAGCGATGCAGGAGATGAACTGCTTAACGTCGAGTTGCGTGGGGCAGGACTTCTGGCACGGGGCATCGGCACACTTGAGGCAACGGGCACTCTCCCTCAGGGCGCCTCGTTCGCTCAGGGTCGTGTGTTTGATGTCGTCGAAATTCTTCTCCAAACTGCAGTGGCTCTGTCCCATCAATCAAGAGAGACTCTGTACAATAACTTAGAAATTCAAGTGCCATTTTTTTTATCTGCACTGGCTCTGTCCCATCAATCAAGAGAGACTCTGTACAATAACTTAGAAATTCAAGTGCCATTTTTTTTTATCTGCAATGGCCCTGTCCAATAAATTATAAATTCCATTTTGATTTATTTTGATCCGCAGTGACTCTGTACAATAAATTAGAAATTCAAGTGTGACTTATATTCATCTGCACTGGCTCTGTCCAATAAATTATAAATATTCCAGCTTGATTTAATTGGATCTGGAGTGGCTCTGTCCAATGTATCAGAAATTCAAGTGGGATTTATTTTCATTGGCAGTGGGCCTGGTGAATACATAAATGATAAATTTCTCTGTTAAGATTCTTTAAATTTTGTATATGTGTCTGTAGGGACTTCGCTGAATAGTATCAATTATCAAAGATGAAGTGCTCCTTTCTTCACTCTGGCTTTTTCTCCTATAAATACAATTTTTATGGAAGCGAATAACAAGAAGTAATAGGAGTTACTTCTAAGGGATTAGAAGGAATCTTGTGATTTGAGAGCTTATTTTCATATCTACTGATATAACAAAAAAACAGGAGGATTATCGTACGAACAAGGTGCTAATACTACGGATAAGTAACATTTTATTTAAAGCTCTGTTTTTGACAATCACCTCCAAAAAAGGATTTTGGAATTAATGGTTTGGGTTTTGTCAGAAAACATGACATAAAATGACTATTTGCTTGAGCTTTGTGTGAAGATATTCCACCAATTTTCAGTAAATTGAGAAATCTGAAGATCTTTCGTAAGCTCCTGCCCATTTTCAAAAACCTTAGTCTAAAAAAAATGTAGCACAATAAATCACAGATAAAAGGCAGAGTCACATGACGGATATTATCTGTTTGTACCTTTCCGCTACCAATCTCGTTTATCTGGACGGGATATGAATCGAGATAAATGGTCGCACTCTTCTGCCACAAACTATTTTCATGTAAAGGGTAGCTAGCGGTGCCTTCCCCGAAGAAAGACGTTTTCATTCAAACTAACACCTTCAGGGCGCAACAACATAAAGCATAATAATGTGAAATGTAATTTTGACCTTTGTTCAATTAATGTGAAATATAACTGTGTCCTCTATTTAATTAATGTGAAATATAACTTTGTCCTTTAACAAATAATGTGAAGTATAATTTTGTCCTTTGTTCAAATAATGTGCAATATAATTTTATTCTTTGTTCATATAAAGTGAAATACAATTTTGCTATTTGTTTCACTAATGTGAAATATAATTTTGTTATTTGTTCAAATAATGTGAAGTATAATTTTGTTATTTGTTTAAATAATTTTTAACATAATTTTGACCTTTGCTCAAATAATGTGAAATATAATTTTATTCTTTGTTAATAGAATGTGAAATACAATTTTGTTATTTGCAATAATGTGAAATATAATTTTGTCCTTCATCCAAATAATGTGAAATCTAATTTTGTTATTTGTTTAAATAACGGGAAACATAATTTTGTCCTTTGCTCAAATAATGTGAATATAATTTTAACGTTTGTTCAATAATGGGAAATATAATTTTGTCCTTTGTTCAAATAATGGAATATATAATTTTATTTCAAGCCATATTTTAAAAGAGACTTTTAAAATCGTATAATCTGGCTCGATGAATGCTTGCTAAATTGAATTTTTAAAAAATTTTGCCTCTATATTAACATAAAACACTTTCCTTTAGCGTACAGTACACTTACATCTGTAGGATCATATGTACACTTATTACAAGCAACCACATACGCTTATGTAAGTAACACAGAGGGATTGTGTCTACAGTTGAACAACTGAACTATGAATGCGGCAGCTGTTCGTTGCTTTAAACTGGATCCACCTCTTGTTTGTATGTAGGAGAGAGAGAGAGAGAGAGAGCTGAATCCTTGTCACTTGCAACATTTCCTTTCTCTGCTATGCCAAAGGTCACATAAATGCCATTCCTAACTTCTCCACCGAATCAACTTTTTCCGTACTTTACCTTTAAGCTCAAACAAGTGCATTCGTAGCACCTTAACTCTCAAACTTCTCATCTGTTTATCTAATATAGATTTTCATAAGATACCTTCACCTTCACCCTATTTCTTAACATGTGCGGGCGCACACACGCATATTTATCTATCTATCTATCTATCTATCTATCTATCATATCTAATATATCTATCTATATCTATCTATTCTATCATCTAGCTATATCTATCTATTTATCTATATATATATATATATATATATACATATATAGTATATATATATGCATATATATATATATATATATATATATATATTATATGTATATATATATATATATATATATATATATATATGTATATGCAATATAAAAACATCGTATCGTGCTTCTAAGAAATCAATAGAAGGGTCCACAGTAATATCCTTGTTTATCCAGATAAAATATATTTCCATAAATATATTTTATTTGGATAAACAAGGATATTACTGTGGATCCTTCTATTGAGATATATATATATATATATATATATATATATATAATATATATATATATATATATATATATATATATATATAAATACGTAAACGAAGCTAAGAAAATATAACCTGTGTTTCTATTTGTCTAAAAAAAATCCGTCCTCACTCACCCTGAATTTTGATTTTACACAACACGAATATCATTCAGGTTAACATGAGGCGGTACCACACCGTATTATTTGGGCGATCAAATTTATATGAAAAACAAATATTTTCTCTCACAACAATTCTTATATTACAACTAAATATCGCATTAGTAAAATATATTAAAATGGGAGCGTTCTCTTAACATGAATCGATGCACCTGGGCCTCAAAGAAAAATTCTCCATTTAGAAAAATCCTCCATTATAATTCAGCGTTCATTAAAATACTAGTCGTCACATTACATCAAAAGACTGATCTTCGACAGCATTGCCTAATGGGACACTCTACTTATGTGAGAACTTACAATAAACGACTTCGCAACAGCCACGAACAGCAAAAATCTGGGACACGAAGGTCCTTCAATGAGCGATTCATTAAAAGTAATATTTGGTGACGGAGAAATGACGGCTTTGGAAAGAGATTTGGGTCATGTAGTTGCCAAGCACCCTTGTCAAACAGAAAGGGTCCTGGCCAACACCCTTTAGGTCTTCCTAGGTAGAACAGAATACAGAATTTAGGTCAATGGCCAAGCGTTGGGATCTATGACGTCATTCAGAGCTGAAACTGAAACTGACAGTGATACGGTTTTAAAGGCGTAACAGGAGGAAAAGCTTGCTGTTGCACTATGAAGCAATTGTTAGGAGAGGGTGATGAGTTAGATGAGAGAAAAGAGAATATGAACGGAGGTCCGGTAATAGGAATGAAATGGGTTGCAGCTACGGGTCGAAGGGACGCCGCAAAGAACCTCAAGCGATGCCTACAACTGACGGCTCTACCCTACTACGGGCTCTTTCTCGGTCCTGGCAGTAATGTCCTCAACTAGCCCCGCTGGAACGTCGGCACGGAACAGGAATTTGAACAAGCCTAGACGTGATCCGACCTCCAGCTTACTGGGAACGCGTGCAAGATTTTCCCCTTTCGCATCAAGTTGTAAACATTATATTCCTAACTTTTAACGTAAATTAAAACATGCTAAAATCTAGTGTCATATATAGCCTAAATTCACCAACGAAATTCAGATTAAATACGCTATGTTTTATTAGAAATAATTTTTCTGTGCTGTTTAACTTGCACATTATTCAGTTTTTACGTTTTAGTTCCAATAAATAATTCATAAATATCCTATGATAAAATTCCTGTATCTTTAAATCAACGTGAAATCCCTTTTTCAGAGATTTTTAGGCTTCTCCATAGACCTTTCCTAAACCCCCAACAAGACCAACAACAACATTGCCCCTCTCCCCTCCCCACCTATGACAAATAATGATGCTTGATTTTCTCCCATTATGTAAAGGCTACGCAATACAGCACTGCATTTCCACTAAATTCGGAAGCTATTAAGACCTGACGTATTTCCAAAAGAGTTCAGATATTTGTGTCAATATATTAGTAAGAGAATGAGTTCACAGATTTTCTTAACAACTCGTTGTTTCTTCTTGTCTGTGTGCATCGGTTTTCAGTTCACAAAGAGACCGAAAAGTGAATATTATCCGGCTTCGTGAGCATTTTTTTTTTTTTTTATGAAAAACACACTCGGTTGCCAAAAGATAAATAGAGACCGATTTTGTACACGTAGACTGATGAAAGGAAAATCACTGAAATATACAATTCCGATCATGCAAATCATTTACTTCCTGCCGCGCAAACCAATAGAGAATCATTATTATGAATTTTAAAAATTGCTCATACGAGTTATTCGCAATGCAATTGTCTACAGAACACAGAGTCGTGATTCTAGACTTGAGAAATGAACCTCAAAATAAAAAATAGCGAGTTTTCTCAAAGGGAGAATAACATGCACTTAAAGTTGCATTACTATATAAAATTTTCCCGTAGCGGGGTAGTGGCGTCAGTGCGCCTCACGCGGTGCACTGTAGCCATTACTTAAAAGTTCTTTACGGCGTCCCTTCGGGCCCTAGCTGCAACCGCTTTCATTTCTTTTACTGTACCTCCGTTCATATTTTCTTTCTTTCATCTGACTTTCCACCCTCACCTAACAATTATTTCATAGCGCAACTGCTTTAAGATTTTCTTCCTGTTACACCTTTCAAACCTCTTTACTCTAAATTTCCGTTTCAGCGCTGAATTGAATTTAATATTTCATTTACATCATTTACATTTTTCCTTGATAACTTTGAAGATACATGTTTACCCAAAATATAGATTGAAGTCGGGGGTTCAACCCAACTCTTCATCCATGATTTTCGAAGAATTTGGTGTAAAAAGAGACTGAGAATTGGGTCTATATTGTGTCTGGGAGGTACCGAGTTAGACTAAGTCACAGCATCTCCCTCTGTATATCAGTTTTGAATCCAGGTTTTACTCAAGATGCAACTGCAGACTAAAATAGAGACTAAAATAACTGTGTACACCTTCAAGGCTATGGCCAAATCATAAATAAACCTCCTCATTCACTTCTAATTTTTCTTCCATATCTTCAGAATACATCCTCGCGTCAGATATTGACTGCACAACTTCTGCTGCTCATTTGAATGTGATCCCTAAATAAACACGTCTTTTGAACCAGTAATGATTTTTGAAGTTCGCCTAAGCAATATTATTGAGAACACTTGAGGAGTTTTCACTAATTCAGTCTTTAAGAGAGAGAGAGAGAGAGAGAGAGAGAGAGAGAGAGAGAGAGAGAGAGAGCCTCTTCAACAGAAAAAGTGTCTTCACCTGATTCGAACTTCTGAGGTTTCAGTGACTGAACCTCACGATTGCGACAACCATTACAGAATTTGGTTGCAGCTGTAATAACACTTCTAGAAAACTGGACGATACTGAATCTCACTGTAGAAAAGGCAGGACGGATCAAAAGAGAAAAATTAAAAATTAATTTCATCTAGATCACTAAATGCCAAATTCAAGCCGAATGACCCTAGTAACTGAAGAGTTTTTATCATTATTATTATTATTATTCCAGTACCTGTAGCAGAAAGTGTACAGGCACTCTGGAGAAAAAACCAAAACTTGACGGGTACCGAGGTCAATGGGTTTTATTCTCGGGCACTGGGTAAGCTATATGATTGTCCTTGAAGCAACTGATCTCAGTGTGACCAAAATATCACAGCAAATATCTTTAAATTAATCTATCCACCCTACTACTACTATTATTATTATTATTATTATTATTATTATTATTATTATTATTATTATTATTATTATTATTATTATTATTATTATTATTATTATTATTATTATTATTGAGAAGATGAATCCTATTCATATGGAACACTCCCACAAGGGCCACTAACTTAAAATTCGAACTTCCAAAGAATATGGTGTTGATTCGAAAGAAGTAACAGAGGGTAAAGAGAAATGCAGAAAGAGATAAGTTATTAGAGAAGCAGATAAACTGACAAATTAATAAATAAAAATGTATGCAAACTATTAAATATATCCAAGACTATATCTTACGCAAACTATTTAAATATATCCTAGAGTATATCTTAAGTCTTCTATAAAAAATGGCAGTATTTGATTAAGACCTCTCATCTCTTCCAATAAATTTTCCTTTAACAAGAAATTCGGGACATGATTTGAAGATTTAACTCAAATCAGTATTTAGGCCGACAAGTAGCATTAAGACGATTCCACCTAAGATCCGTGACGACCTCGCCCTGTTTTGGGGTTCCAGTAAGGACGTTCTTTGTAACTTGAATCACAAACATACTTTGCTGAGTTGACTTTACCCATGCATATATAAGCTATATAATGTTTATCTTATTTGAGGAAAGTATAAGCTAGAGTGGATTCAATCATTATTCTCAAAAAGTGAAGTATCAACACCATTTTGTCGAAATGAGTTGAACTGCAGGTAAAGGTTTGGTACAGATTGATGGATTGACTGAATGACTTATGAAATTTAGGCTGTCGAGCCAAGCACTGGGGAACTTTGGCCATTCGGCAGTCAAGAGAGTGAAAAGGGGAGTTGGAGTGGTTGAACAGCAAAATAGAGATCCAGTAAATAACTGTGATGAAGTACAAGAATCTAAAAGTGGATCAGTGAGGAAACAACCAAAGTTGCACAAAGAAGTAAGAGTCCAAGAGGGCGGCCAGAGCCCCCCACAGGGGCCATTGACTTGAAATTGAAGCCTCCAGAGAATTTGGTGTTCATTAGGAAGAAGTAAGACAAGGGAAATACAGAAACACGAGACTCCCCTTATTTTAAAAGATATTTAATTAATCAATTAATTAATAGTTAAAATGTATTAAAAAACTATTGGAGAAAGTCATCGGGAATGGAGGTAAAGAAAAATGCCAAAAAAAGTGAAAGGCATGGTATTGAATTAACGTTTGATCGGTTATCCTACTACTTGGTTATTCGTGTGTAAAGTGCGGTTACTAGTCCCTGGAAAGGCAGAGAAGTTTTCCTAAGCTCTAAGCGACACGAGAAAGAAATTGATGACAGAGAACTCTCCGTAAAGTTGTAGTAGCATATATATATATATATATATATATATATATCTATATATCATATATATATATATATATATATATTATATATTATAATATATAAGATTTAAAATTCAAAAAATTCATGACCCGAGGACGCTAATGGATGGATGGAATGCGGGCCGATGGAATGCGGGCCAATGAAAGGGCTTCCAAATATTGACTGATTTAATATTATCTAGTGTCATAACAAACAATGGGCCTCCAAAAATAAAACACAGATGATGATGATGATGATGATGATGATAATGATGATGATGATGAATATGAAGATGATAACGATGATAATTATGAAGATGACGATAATGATGATGATGATGAAGACGGCCATGATGATAATGGTGATGATGATGATGGTGATGATGATAAATATAATGATGTTAATTATCATGATGTTGATAATTATGATGAGGATGATGATAATTATGAAAATGTAGATAATGATGATAATTACGGTGACAAAGATGATATTTATGAAAATGTGAAAATGAAGATGATTAAGAAGATGATGATGATGATAATTATGAAGATGATGACAATTAAGAAGATAATGATGATAATAAGAAGGTGATGGTGATCATTATGATGTCGATGATGATAATTGTGATGAAGATGATGCTGATAATTATGATGATGATAATTATTAAGATGATAATAATCAAGAAGATAATGATGATCATCATGATGGTGATAATGCTTCTCCTGCTGATGATAATGATAATGATGATGATGACGACTGGAAAATAGACGTTGAAATTCCAGCCAGCTTTCAATGGAGACGTTTCCACGCAATGCCCCCAAAATGTCTACTGATTTTTAGCGAGTAACTACGACCCCACTATCATTCCAGAACGAAAAAATTTGTAAATGGAAAATTCCCGAGGAGCTTAGCAGCTTCCAATTTCGCGAGTGTGAGGAAAACACAATATATATATATATATATATATATATATATATATATATATATATATATAATATATATATATATATATATACAAAAGGGCCATATTTTAAGGATTGTCAACGATTAATGTACCATGATTCCGCAAATTGTGGACTGCACAGGAGGCACGCATGAGCGCATTCCATTCGAATCGATTGAAGACGGAATTTAGGCCACAGGCCAAGCGCTGGGACCTGTCAGGTCAGTCTGCGCTGAATCGGAAACTGACAGTGAGAAGGTTTGAAAGGCGTAACAGGAGGAAAACCTCGCAGTTGCGCTATGAAACAATTGTTAGGAGAGGCTAGGAAGTAAGATGGAAGATACAGAATGTAAACGGAGGTACAGTAAAAGGAATGAAAGGGGTTGCAGTTTAGAAGGTCCGAAAAGGGGTTAACGCTGTAAAGAATCTTAAGTAACGCTTGCAGTGCACCGCATGATGTTCACTGACGGCACTAGCCCCCAACGGAACATCTAATAACTCTTTTGGATGGCATATCATATCACTTAATTTTTACAAGAACATTAACATCTGTCTCAATGTTAAATTCAGCAGAGCAATATATCCTTTTCGAGGACACGCCTGGGGTTTGCTAGTCTCTGCGAATTAATATTAATTGATTTTGCCAAGATAATGTACTCGAATTTTCGTCAGACAAACATTTCTTATGTCTGAACCAGGCAATGCT
This sequence comes from Macrobrachium nipponense, assembly GCF_015104395.2. Taxonomy (NCBI): domain Eukaryota; kingdom Metazoa; phylum Arthropoda; class Malacostraca; order Decapoda; family Palaemonidae; genus Macrobrachium; species Macrobrachium nipponense. Next base: position 40,498,082 of record NC_061109.1, read on the forward strand.
ACAGCGAGCCAGCAACACAGAAGCAGCGAGACCCTCAAAATCGACAAATCAATGTCATCTTATTTCACTTTACTTCGGGGCAGCCTCGATGCGGGTTCCAATGTCGTCGTAGTATATTAGGTATTGATTCAGCTACATACCTTTCTGTTGTCACCTTGACAACACATTGTATTGCACAAATAACGCTGAAGTGATATAGTATATGACAATCTTAGTTGGCTCCTCCCCCTCCCCCATCAAAAGATTTCTAGATCCGCCACAGCGGCCCGCCCCCCTCACTCCCTCCCCCCTACCCCCCGACAAAAACATAGTATCATATATCCTATACATTGATGAAAAATCTGAAAAATGTCAGTAAGTCCTAGTTCAAGGGACTGAGATTTTATTTTATAAAATTATTGTAAAATTCGTCGTATTACAGTATTTATTAAAGGGCAGCCTAATAACTTATTCTTATACTATATAGAATGAGGAATGGAAGATAGAATTTAGGCCAATTGTTAGGAGATGGGAGGAAGAGAATACGAACGGAGGGACCGTAAACGGAATGAAAGGGGTTGCAGTTAGAGCCGAAGAGACGCTGCATTAAAAGTAATGCCTGCAGTGCAATGCATGAGCTGCAGTGACGGCACTATCCCCCCCTCCTGGATTACATACGAAGAAACTTGTAATGCTTCCTTACCGCACAATCTTTAGCCTTGTTCCTCTTCCAGTGCTTCTTGTTTGCTTTCGTGACTGAGGATGGCTGGAAGGTGGCATGAGTCGTCACTCGTGGGTTCAGCGACAGGACATTCTGCAAATAGAGAGAAAAATGTCAGATGGAATCACTACTTATGGAATCGATGGTCCGAAATGCTCTCTTTCCCCTTTTCGTTAACCACTGCGGCTGTCTAACAGTTGCAAAAATTTGAGCAGAAAATGAAACTCAGATTACCAATCTTTCACTTTTTTTGTGAATATGACAAATTTACAGACAGAATGAAATCTATATCACTCTCTAAAATCACACTCGCAAAGACGATGAATGAACATGACAAATATAACTAGTGTTCATCAACATTTCTCTATCAACTAAAGGTATCGGAATGATTTTATGATTACCTATAAAAGTAACAACAACAACAACATATGTGCTATAAAATCAACAGTAATCTTATAGCAACCATACTTTGCAAATGACCGACGTAGACACATCTTTCCTTATTGAAAAAGGTGCTGGAGCAGTGAATTCACGTTCATATGAGATCTTGCTTACTAGGCACTAAGAAGCAGAGAGGATGTCTGGTGAGTCAGAATATAATTCTTACATACATACACGCACATGCACATACATAATATAGTATGTATATATATATATATATATATATATATATATATATATATATTATATATATATATATATATAATATATTATATATATATATATATATATATATATGAATAATTATCACATAACCGTGATTCCATATAAATCGTTCGAGCTACAAATGTCCTTTAATATCTAATTTGCTCTACCTCGGAATTGATATAGTTTTTCATATCTAATACCGAAGGGGAATTTTTAGTTGTAATAATTTTGGGTCCCCCTCATGGGGATCGAAACGACTGTCCAACGGACGGGAACGAAATCAGGACCGACAAAGACGTTATCAATTCGGCCAACTGTTGGCTGAATTGATAACGATTGATAACGTCACTGTCGGTCCTGATTTCGTTCCCGTCCGTTAGACGGTGGTTCGATCCCATGAGGGGACGAAATTATTATCAACTAAAAATTCCCCTTTGGTACATATATGAAAATATATCAATTCCGAGGTGGAGCGAATTAGATATTAAAGGACATTTGTAGCTCGTGATATATATAATATATATATATATATATATATATATATATATATATATATATATATATATATATATAGCCCAAATACTTTTCTTAGAGAGAGAGAGAGAGAGAGAAACTTCATGCCTCGGCAATTTATTCCTGGGAATTGCACATAACACTACAGGATGTTTCCAATCTACGCGTCCTGATTTTGTACTGTCACTTTCAAGGCTGGGCCCCTGCAAGCCTATTCTATAGGCCTACCATCCCTTAATGGTGGACTTGCGGACACTACATTATCCCCGATTTTACTAGGCCTAAGTTATTCATAATCAAAGAACCCTATCGACAATTTTCTCTGTTTCCGTTTAAGCTGCTGGAATGCCGTATTTCGTCTGACCTAGAAAATGTAGTCAGTAATATATATGCATTTCTAGAATCAATGAAAATAGTTTTGAGGAAAATAATGCAAAATTCAAAATGTTAACGCAGTTGCATATCAGCGATAAAAATGTAAGAGGAAAGTGATACAGCATTAAAAAAAATGGTAGGATTATATCAAAATTTTAAAGAAATATCTCATAGGTGTAATATCTTAACAGTGGTAACCATTATCATGGCAGAATCATGAATTAAGTATAAATGTAAACGAAGACCTTTCATTCCCAAAAAAAGTACTGTACTGCCTGTATATCAAGGGAGAAACTAATGCCACACAGCTAACCTAAGTCACGAAAAGGAAAGAAAAAAAAATCTTCAATTACACGATATTAAATATGCAAAACTCTACATGAAATGCAATTATCTCTGACATGCAATTCATCTATTCTTCCAAGAAGATGGTAAGGACCGGAGTGTAAAAACGCAAGATCAAGCAGTACAAAAAAGCCTAGAGTACTACAACACACCTATATAAGTAGGAACTGGATTGAACTGAATATAGAATTTAGGCCAAAGGCCAAGCACTGAGATCCAAGAGATCATTAAGCGCTGAAACGGAAATTGAGAGTAAAAAGGTTTGAAAGGAAAACCTCGCAGTTGCACTATGAATAAATTGTTACGAGAGGATGGAAAGTAAGATAGTAGAGAGAGAATACGAATGGAGTTGCAGTAAAAGGAACGAAAGGGGTTGAGGCTACAGGGGCCAAAGGTACGCTGTAAAGAACCTTAAGTGATTCCTACACCACCCAACGGGGTATAGGAATTGAAATATACAATTTAGGCCAAACGCCAAGCCCTAAGACCTACGAGGTTATTCAGCGCTGAAGATAATTGTCATGAAAGAGAGTGGAAGGTAAGATGTAGGAAAGAGAATATGAACGGCGGTTTTTTTTTCTACTAGGTGTAAAATATATTTTTCAGTGCGGGACTGCAATTTTCCAAGTCCTCGATCTCGCTCTCTCCTAAAAACGAGCATTTTAGAGCATTCGTTTCGTTCTCGTTACTTCCTGTCTAGCTGCCACCTTCCCTCGATGAAGTTGTGGCTGTGATTTTACCGCATCCCACAACTTCAGGGAACATTGCAACAACCTTACTTTGTCTTTAAATCGTTGGAACCACTCTCGTCCTCATCCAGCCCCGGTATTTGTCCCGTCTGCTGGTGGCGAACCCGTGCGCAACAACTTCCAGTTTTGATGCTCAAGGTGACCGTGATTCAAATGTCATGTTGGTTTTTCAACTTTCAATCTTCGGCGTTTAACCTTTCAAAATTGACTGCTTTGTACAACACTGAACCTTACTGGAACACACAACAAACCTTGGCTGTCTGATGTAGGCGGCTATTCGTCACGGAGAAAGCCAGAAAGCTACAGTTGAATGAGTAAGCATAATTATCTGACTTTCTGAACCTTTCCGCGGCATTACACATATATGGTGGCATAATCCTCAGGGAATCTTAATGATGACCCAACCATGCCACCACAAACCTAAGTATTTCATATAACGCAAAACATTATTTTGAAAGTTTTTATTATTGTTTTTGCAAAATCATCTCAATCATCTTTCTCTTCGAACGGAGCACATCGGGCGATCACTAAGTACTGATGATACTTGAAAAATGTGCAACGTGACTATACTCTGTTTTTTTTCATCTGTCCATCCGCCTGTGGTGTTTTTGTATGGTAACACTGCGTCCCGGTCTTTAGATAGTTACGCTATGTGTAAGTTTTAGGTATAAAAGGATATTAGGTGTACATTTGCAACTGAAAAGTGTTTTAATAATTTACTGTATGCGAATTACACCGTTAATATTCGAAATAGGATATTATTATAATCGTTGAATGTAAGCTGAATGTAACTATCTAAAGCCCGGGACGCAGTGTTACCATACAAAAACACCACAGGCGGATGGACAGATGGAAAAAAACAGAGTATAGACACAGGCACTCACAAGCAGCCGGATCACCCCCTGGCCCACCAGTGACACTGACACCCCACACCACGTCATGCACTGGGACCATTTTAGCAATCCAATGACTCCTACAGCCAGACCATCTAATTTTCTCGTCAGGCTGCCCTCAATTTCGTGTCTGGGCAATAAAAGGAGGTTAAATATACTCTCGTTCTCTATCAGCTGCGTCTTCCAGATTCCCATATAAAAACAACGTCAAACGTCGATGTTAGTTGAAAATGCCCCACATATTATTGTTCGCAACTTACTCTTAAATTTGAACTTCGAAATTCTAAAAAAAAGCAGTAGGATCACGGAGGAGGAACGAAAATTTCAAAGCGCCCTTTCTGTCCCCGCAGTACTCTTTACACATTGCAAAAATACAACGAGGCCCAGCTGTGAGTACAGAGTAAGTTCCTTTCAATTAATTATTATTATCATTAGTCAGAAGATGAGGCCTATTCATATGGAACAAGCCCACCAAAGAGTTCATTGGCTTGAAATTCAAGCTTCCAGAGAATATGGCGTTCATTAGGCAGACGTAAGAGTAAGTAAAGGGAAAAACAGAAATAAAAAATAGATTAATAAATACATAAAATGTATCTAAATGCAAGGAGAATAGTATGAGGGGAGTAAGGCATTGCATCTTCGCTTCAGTATTAAATTGTGTCAATATGCCTCAAGTGAGTTGAGTACACCAGTCTAATACTATCAGTACTATTAATATAAAGGGCTCGATCTCCCTTAGAATAAAGATCCTGTAAAATGTAGGGCAGAGTTCACCAGAATAATAAAATATCCTTTAGTTTCAATTCAGGTCTCGGGAATTTCACCGCTCATACTGTCGATGAATTGCAGTGAGTTGTTGGCGCATAAAATACAATTTTTAATGATAAATGCAGACATAAAAACTTCTGCAAGAGATCAACCATGCATTGTGTATGTATGTATGTATGTATGTATATATATATATATATATATATATATATGTATATATATATATATATATATATATATATATATATTATATATATATATATTATATATATATAGCGCGAATACCACAGGGAAATAATGGAGCAGAAATCCAAGCGTTTTTCGTCTGTATTAAGACATCGTCAAGGATGTCTTCATAAAGACGAAAGCGCTTGGATTTCTGCCTATCATTTTCCTGTGGTATTCGCTTATCCAATGAAGTCACTTGCATCTGCTGTGATTCTATATATATATATATATATATATATATATATATATATATATATATATATATATATATATATATATATATATATATATATATATATACAATACATCTGTTTGATGAGAAGTCAGTGTTGACTGACTAAATGCACCTTCGAGAAACTAAGATTCTCAACGCACTTTCAGGTCATGTTGTTAAATCCATGTGACTTTGTCTCAGTAAGGGCTCTTGATCGCGCAAGCAACTGAAGAACTGTTATTATATATTCTTAACTTTATGGATGATCAGTTAGTTACTCATTCCAAAGCTGAAAAGTTATTAACTTTCAACTCACCACAGAAGGGCCGTCATTAAGTAACATTACTAGCAGAGGAACAAATAAAGGGTTGTCTTACGGCAGCTTAACCATAAACAACAACAAAGAATGAGTCGACAGCATTGATACCAGGTAGTTTTTTTTTTCTTTACTGCGGAAGGTGTGTTACGGACACGAAAACAATACTTGGCAACTTGAGTGTCCAGTGGCATTAATCTAAAGGGGAAGTTACCTGCATACGAATAGACAAGATCTACTTACAGATAGGAGACACATTCTAGTATATGTACGACTGAGCATGCTTTCTAAAACATCTTGGAGAAAATGAACGATGATGCACCTGCTTTGATCATTACATTTGGTTTGCAATATCTTTTTTTAAACCTGAGTTTTTCCTCAAATAATTTCCTGCCCCAAAGACATTTGTCAAATAGCACGGTACTTTTATTGCAGATGACGACCATTGGTACGGCATTTTTAAATGATGTTCGGTTATGGTATATCTTTAGAGAGAGAGAGAGAGAGAGAGAGAGAGAGAGAGAGAGAGAGAGAGAGAGAGAGAGAGATTACTATTATTATTCAGATAATGAAACCTATTCATATGGAACGAGCCCCCAAGGGCCCATTGACATGATATTCAAATGTCCAAAGAATATAGTGTTCATTAGGAAGTAAGAAGAGGTAAAGGGAAATACAGAAAGAAGAGCGCTTACTTAAAAAAAATTAATTAAAAATTAATTAGTTAATTAATGAAAAGAGAGAGAGAGAGAGAGAGAGAGAGAGAGAGAGAGAGAGAGAGAGAGAGAGAGGCTCCTGCGGAACTACGTTTCGACAATCCCATGGGTTATGCAACATATTATACAAAGGAGCAATTCGTCCTCTAGGGTCATAGTGAAGAAATCTGCTGTCTCATCGTCCGCCCACTTCTGGGTAGTGTATCTACAGCAGCCTGCTGCGTAACCTGGTATTCTACGTTTGGATTGGATCAGAAAATTTAGGCCAAATGCCAAGCGCTGGGACCTACGGTCTGAAAGGCGTAATAGGTGGAAACGTTTGTGTCAATAACATGCATTGTTCGTAACTAACATGTGTTGCCTGCATTTATGAAGACAGGACTATGACTACATCCTTGTACAAAATAACCTTTAATTCAAAATATAATCTATTTCCAAGCACGTCTGATTTCATGCCTTCACAAAAATCAGTCTCTCAGTTTTGTAGTCTGATGATCTTCAGCACTGAACAGGACTGGAGTCTTACGTAATCGTTCTCTATCAATTTAGGGATAGTTTTCCTCAGGATGGTCGGGTTGTTGCATAAGATTCTTTGCTGTGCAAACATTGTTCATGATTGTCTTCACCGGGACATTCATTTTCCTCGACGAGGGGAATTGAAGTCTCTCTCTTATAAGCTAAACTTTGTATCGTGTGAAGAATATAAATTATCGTAGTCACAAGTTCTGATAACAGTGGACCATGATCTGTTAAGTTTGGTCGATAAATTCAATAAATACTGAAATGACCTTAGTTGAACGTGCTTATTCCTTCACCTCTCTGCCAGTATTTTGAAATTACCGAGACACAATTACGTATAAGAACTTGTAGGGAAAATGTAACAAATCACACAATTTTTATTTTATTTTCAAAAACAGTTACAATGAAGTCCACTCATACAACAAATACAATAACATTACATAAATAATTACAATGAAGTCCACGAAAGCATCTAATATAATAATAAACAAACCATATAGAATAAGTCTACAGCAAAATTACGCTTTGTATTCTCATAAGAGGGGAGGTCGGTAATTTCGCATTTACGCTTCAGAAAACTGAACCCGTTACTGGGGTCCCTTGTTGTCCAGCATCTGGTAGACTGGCTTCGAAAAATCAAGGTTTATTCGAGAATGAATTTCAGTCTGTACACGTCACACCCCATAGCATAGAAGGTACCACATACAAGTGCTTCTTGCGTGGCATACTGCAAGGTGTAATAGAGGTTCCTTGCAGATTTCGTTCGGTCCAAGTTGCAATGGTTTCTGACTTTTAGATTTTCATCTGTTCCGAATGGTCAATTCCTACCTAGGTGTCCAACATTTTTAACTTTAACTTGCTCCAATTTCTACCGATCATTAGAAAAGAATTCGTTCGTGCCACCCCTCGGAGAGCAGAAATGTCATTCACTGGTCTCGTTAATTAAACTAATAATAACAATGAACCACTTAAGTATAATCACATCATTTATAAAACTTTTGAAAATTCCTTGTCCATATACGTACAATGTAGCTTGTACACCCTAAGGAGTCATAATCTCGACATATTCAACCCCGTTTATGGAAATGTATAAAAGCTACACCTAAGCATGGTCTGAGCGCCTCAGTGGCGTGGTTGGTATGGTGTTGTCGTTCCACCTCGGTGGCCGCGAGTTCGATTCTCGGGCATTCTATTGAGGTGTGAGAGATGTGTATTTCTGGTGATAGAAGTTCACTCTCGACGTGGTTCGGAAGTCACGCAAGGCCGTTGGTCCCGTTGCTGAATAACCACTGGTTCCAGGCAACGCAAAAACATCAGACAAAAAAACAAAGAGGCTCTGGTTCCCTGAATTGTTGAAGTTTTTCCTCACTTGATTAATCCCAATTCTGTTTTTCTTCAGAAGTACAGATCTTTGCATGTATTTCATATGAAATGGAATGGATTATAAAATTTAGGCCAGAAGCCACGCACTGGGACCTATGAGATCACTCAGCGTTGAAAGGGAAATTGCGATTAGAAAGGCTTTTAAACAATTGTGAGGAGAGGGTGGAAAGTCAGATGAAAGAAAGAGAATGTGAACGGAGGTACAGTAAAACGAATTTTTGTTTGAATGGTGTTTTTACGTTGCATGGAACCAGTGGCTATTCAGCAACGGGACCAACGGCTTTGCGTGACTTCCCAACCACATCGAGAGTGAATTTCTATCACCAGAAATACACATCTCTCACTCCTCAATGGAATGCCCGAGCAGTAAAAGGAATGGAAGGGGTTGCAGCTCGGGGACGAGGGGACGCTGCAAAGAACCTTAAGTTATGCCTACATAGCACCGAATGCGGTGCACTGACGGCACTACCCCCTACGGGGACCATGAAGCTTAACCTCTTGGTAAACGAAATGCAAAGATGAAATACAAAATTTCTACTGTGCTAATTTTTTTTTATTCATAAAATAGCGAACTTCCTTCTATGCAGGGACCAGCTTATTTACATCGTATAAGGTAAGGCGTCGCCGGGACGGGTCGTTTAATTAGACTGTTAAACAACACTCGCAGTCCTGTGAGGGCAACTTTTTCGGGTTTCATTTGAACGTCCTGTTTTGGGTGTTCAACAGCAGACTGCCTTGAGCATTCTGGTCACCTGAATACCGAGATCTCTTGGATCCACTTTGGTTCCTTGTCAAATAGAATTGGTATTAAAAGCACTAGCTTCCACCTGCCACTGTTTTTAATTCCAGTTTCATTGATCAACACAGACGAGGTGGATTAGTTTTAGTTTTGTTGCATGGGCAGAAATAAGGCATGGTTAAATCTTATCTCGTGTGTTCTGGAGCACTCACTATTGAGAAACAATCGTAATCTAAAGATTTTTATATCATAACTCTTATCTGAAGGATTAACCTTCATTGTTAGCAGTTGTGACGTTAGACGTTTCAGTACTGTGCAGTCACAACGTCATAAAAATGAAATTACAAAATATCATTATAATCTTTTTGAAGTCAAAGATGTTTTAACGTTTGAAGAAAGCCTGTAGACTTTTATTCAAACGAAACGGGGATTGGTTTCATCCAGCTTTGAAACATGTTTCAGAATATACAGGTCCTTTCTTTCAGTCGTGCTTACGTTTTCCCCTACTGTCAAATTCTCCGAAATCCCGAGAAGCAAAATCAGGTCGAAAACCAGTTCTAGATCAAGCTCCTCTTATTGCCATTTGCCAATCCCCGCCCCCCAAACGCCAACCGCCAACACACAAACAAAGCCAGAAACTCGATTTGGTATAACGATTCGACTATGTTGTTGAAGAAGCTGCTCTACAGAGACGTTCCGGTTTGCTTTTCGACTTCAGAACCAAATGCAAAGGGCAAGTAAGGCGATTTTTTTTTCACATTTTTATTTTTTTCGACGGCTAGGTTTTTATCGTTCTATAAATAAGTAGACTGGACGCAAGGCGGCGCGGTCCAAACATTTTCATCGTAAGGTGTCGTCTCAAAGGAGGAATTGCACGAACAGAATATCAACTGTTGAAGAAGGCAGTTGAAACATGCAACTAACTCGGCTGGATATTTGTGTAACTGAATCACGACATATCGTCCCCCCACCCCCCTTTTTTTTTGTCAGCGCCGAATATGCAATTTTAAAAATTTTTGAGTTATCCGCATCGCCGTTGATTTTATAACCGACCTATTTCAGCTTCTAGAGCTTAGGGCAAAGGCTAAGCGTTGGGACCTATGAGGTTATTCAGCGCTGAAACAGAAACTGGCAAAGAGGGTGGTAAGTAAGATGGGAAAAAATATGAACGGAGGTAGAGTAAAGGGAATGAAAGACTGCAGCTAGGACCCGAAGGGACGCTGTAAAGAACCTTAAGTAATGCCTGCAGTGCACCGCATGAGCCTAATTCAGCTTAGCACCCTTTTGCGTCTCTCAATATACATCCTGGATGGTGACAGAGGCAGCTTCATACTCAGCTGGACAGGGAGTCAATGATAAAATTACCGTCGATGTAGATGACTCAGAAATTACAAAATTGCATGTTCGATACTTTGCCAAAGGAGGAACGATATGTTCACCATCCCTATACATCAAAAATACACTGACTCTGTAATCAAGCGGAATGTTCTTTTCACAATGAAGAAAAAAATTAAAATAATAATCAATAGACAAGAGTTTGATCATCACTTAGTAGCTTTTACTCCTGTTAATATAAACAAAAAGAAGAGAGAAAAAACAGTAGGTTTCCCATTTTATTCAAACGTTTCGTAGAAAATGCGCAAGATTAAATATGTGTTCCAAAAGCTCTGTGTCCTTTCACCCAAACTCAAACAGCTGAACTTAGTCTCTGCCTTGCTGTTATGATTAGTTTGTCCTTTATTTATTTGCAACCAAAGCAGTCATTATTTTTGGAAAGTTTAAGACAAACGATCTATTTGTAAGAATGGGATGCCTCGCTGGCAAAAGTCCAGCTTCTTAATATAACAATAAGCGACATCAGGAGTTTGATCGTCTTCGCTTACTCGGGAAGCCTGCAAACTACTTTGTTGTTGTTGCTGTTGTTGGAGGGGGAGGGTAGGCAAGAACTATGGGAGAACCTAAAAAGGTTTAAAAAAGGTGTTTCACATTGAGTTAAGGATACAGGAATTCAAGGATAGGATACTTATGTTTTATTTATTAGAATGAAAATGTAAAAACTAAATAATGTGCCTGTTAAACAGTGCATAAAATTATTTTTAATAAAATATAGCATATTCATTTCAATTTTCATTGGTGAAACAACGCTCTATTTGACCGTAGATTTGAGCATGTTTTAATTTATGTAAAGTTAGGAATATAATGTTTACAACTCATGCGTGAGGGGGGGAGAATCTTGCACGCGTCCCGAGTGAGCTGGAGGTCGGATCACGCCTTGAATTTTGCACACTACAGAAACAACGGTGCAAGGTTCATTGGCAAATAGCACTGTTCGTTTCAAGTTCCTTGGAAAAATGCATAACTCATGTGTAAATTTCCTTGGCAAAATGCGCAGCTCAGCGTAAAATCTGTTGGCAAAATAAGCAGCCTCGTGCAGAATTCGTTGGCAAAATGCGCAGCTCAGTGTAAAATCTTGACAAAATGAGCAGCCCTGTGTACATTTCTTTGACAAAATGTTCAGCTCAATCGAAAATTTCCTTGGCAAAATGAGCAGCCTCGTGCAAAATCCTTTGGGAAAATGCGCAACTCAGTGTACAATCTGTTGGCAAAATGTGCTTTCTGAGTAAATTCTGTTCGCAAATTGAGCAACTTGGTTGCAAGAAGCGCAACTCGATGGACACTGGTGCAACCGGTATTTCCCAACGTCAAGATACTGAATGTGTCATTCAGTTTTCATACATTTTTAGCTATTTATTAATTTAAGCATATATTTATTTTCTTCTTTTTAATGAGTGAGAACTCTCTTCTTTCTGTACCTCCCTTTACCTCCTCAGAATTCTTCCTAACGAACACCATATTCTTTGAAAGCATGAATTTCAAGTCAATGGCATCCGTGGGTTTATTCCATATGAATAGGGTTCAACTTCTGAATAATAATAATAATAATAATAATAATAATAATAATAATAATAATAATAATAATAATGTATACCTAGGTGTTACATACCCCAACCAACACCCACCAGGGTACACAATAACCAACACCCAACCCCCCAACCAACACCCAACCCACGCCATCTACCCCGGACGGACCTAGAAGATCTCAACGCCTCAGGGACAGATTTCGTCACCATCCAACGACCAATTAAAATCCCTGCTTACCGACCTACCCACCGATTGTACACACCCTGCCTGCTATAAATACATGTAAAACAGTATCTTGATTCACTTTGTTGTATACTTTCATAGATGACTGCCTGTGCGCTGTCGACACGTCGGAGGAAATAAACCTAAGACAACTGAAATCTCTATATGTCCTTAGGAAACCTGATACACCAGCTACATGCTGTTGAAAAAAAGATAATAAGAAGAATTGAGAAGATTCTATATTAAATTAAATGCCGTTGAAACAACTATAATGTTCAATGCTACTACCCTCAGAGAAGGCCTCCTTCATAATAATAATAATAATAATAATAAATAATAATAATAATATCATAATAATAATAATAATAATAATAATCGGTTGTCTTTTATTTTGGCTCCATATTAAGGATCTATAATTCCTATTCAGATACCTCGGTCATTTCGGTAACGACAATATAATGAAAGAGATATAGAATCGCATTAGTCTTTTTCTGCCTTGCTAAACTTCTCAAGCAACCGCAGAGACGAAGCAAGCAGAACAAAATAAAAATCAGCGTAGGTCTCGATGGTCTATTTTCAGCGACCAAGGTTCCCTAATCTAGTCTCGAGGACGGACTGCTACTGCGTATCTGAACCATGGTCTAGGAAGGCCCATGATCGAACAGTCCACTGAAGTTTCGC